>NW_028261386.1:116440666-116713166 GCF_051295495.1 Thamnophis sirtalis | reverse complement strand
TTTGACAGAGCAGAGGGCAGAGGGCTGAGGTTTTGCTTCCACAATCCATTCTATTTTCCCCCCTAGGGACTTGCTTCAGTCCTGCCAATCCTCCGATTGGCCAAGAAGCCAAGGCAGGCGTAGCTATGGAAAACTGGGTGTCGATCGGCCGTAGCGTTGGTTTTAGAGCCAGAGTCAGTGAAAGGAGGCAGCGATGGCGTACGGCGGCCTACTGGTGCCCATCATCGTCATGAGCGTTTTCTGGGGGGTGATCGGCGGAGTTTTGATGTGGTTGGTCTCCAAGGGCCCTAACCGGGGTGTTATTAATACAATGCTGGTGATTACTGCTGTGTGCTGCTACCTATTCTGGCTGATTGCCATTCTGGCTCAATTGAACCCACTCTTTGGACCACAGTTAAAAAGTGACACAAATCCTGTATCTGAAGGAACAGTGGCCTTAACCATTGCGTCTTTTTCTATGGCAGTATATGAGCTAGGTTATGATAAAGTTCCTTTCATTGAATGATGCCTTTACTGTATTTTGAATCAATCCATGTCTACCTTAATGCCTGTGTTCCATTATGAAGAATATTTAACTCAGACATTTTTCATACTCCTAAAGTGCCTTAACGGGTATTTTGTACCTGATTTCTGTAAAAGTTTCCTTGAATTTCAAGTGTTACAAAATGTTCTATCATTCCTATGATGGCTAGGTTTATTGACAATACCCTATATCTCACCAAGAAAACTTGGAATAAATTCTATTCTGCCTGCCAATTCTCCATTAACCACGAGGCCAGAATAGAGATATATTACTGGGATAAGGAGGCAGATACCATGCTGGGCCTTGCCTCCATGCCTGTGTCATTATCTCATTTCTTTAGTCTCGGCATGCAAAAAATATCCAGGAGATTCCAGAGAGAAATGTGCCACCAATCAGGTGTGGAACAAATTTAGAAAGTAGAAAAAAGATTATTATTTTTTTAGCTCCTTGAGGAGTATAATGACAGGTCATACCCTGTTTCCCTTCCATACCATGCAGAGGGGAGGGTAGACCAGTTCCCTTCAGGTAAGGTGATGTCATCAGACTTTCTACTTCTGCATTTAATGATTTCATGGAATGGTTATCCCTTGGTGATCTATTCAGTCTAATTGCACTGAACTGTGTGGGTTTGTCACACAGTTCCAAAGAGCAGGGATTTTTTCTAAATACTTACCTGTAATGCCATTTTAGTACCCTGCTTTGAAGTTCTGCATTCAAGCAAGCTTAAGGGTGCCTTGGTATATTTATTGCAGAGCATTTTGAAGCTGTATTTTCAAAGACATTCTACATTCAACAGTGTTAGTCTCCAGGATTCAGTCCAGGATCTCTGTCTTCCACCTTACTAATTTTCCAAATGCTTTCTCTGGTGGCAAAACCAGAGGTTCTCTTCCCACCTGGGCAATTTATATGAACGCCAGAATTGTTGCCCCTTGTACATGCCTCTAGCTGTGGTTAGAGGACATAGATATTGGAAAGGGACTTCTGCACTAGCATCATCAACTAATTAACACAAAGATGTAGTTTTTAATCAGTATTGTGTTCCAGGACAAACATCCCCATCCAGGGTGCTCATTATACTGTTGCAAAACAAAACAAAACAAAACAAAACATACAGCATAGGCACTGTTATTATAAGGTCACCATAGCCCTGAGGTTGCAATTCATCAGTGTCCTCTATTGCAGAGTCCATTCAGCTACTGCAAATTGATAGAGGCTTGAGACACCAGTCTCCACACAGTTCTGAGATAATGTGGCATAGCAATGTGGCAGTTGGGACAATTAATCAGTGGAACAACTTGCCTCCAGAAGTTGTGAATACTCCAACACTGCAAGTTTTTAAGAAGATGTTGGAACACCATTTGTCTGAAATGGTATAGGGTTTCCTGCCTAAGCAGGGGGTTGAACTTGAAGACCTCCAAGGTCCCTTCCAATTATGTTAGTCTATTCTATTCTATTCTATTCTATTCTATTCTATTCTATTCTATTCTATTCTATCCTATCCTATCCTATCCTATCCTATCCTATCCTATCCTATCCTATCCTATCCTATCCTATCCTATCCTATCCTATCCTATCCTATCCTAAACTGTCTCTGTTGGGATAATGTTGCTCTCAGGTCAAAGCTCAAACAGTGATCTGGGTACCCACCTTGGGCAGAGATACATTGAACTTACCGTGTTTCTCCCAAAATAAGACAGGGTTTTATTTTTCTTTTGACCCCCAAAATAAGCGCTTGGGCTTATTTTCAGGGAGGTCTTATTGTTTTTGAGGTACAGGAGGTGGCAAGCATGGTCACCTCATGGCTGCTATGTTGCAATATTTTTGAGGAGGGCTTATTTTCAGGGGAGGGCTTATTTTAGCAGATGTGCTCAAAAGCCCGATTGGGCTTATTATCCGGGGAGGTCTAATTTTCAGGGAAACAGGGTAGTTGTCGGCTGCAAATGGTGTGCAGTCAGGAAGGACTTTTGTGGTGGAGTTGCTCAGTGCTGTCATTTCCTTTTTACCATGCTAATATTTTATCCAGTTACCCTTAATTTAGTGCATGGCACACACGATCATGATGCTGGGGCTCATGGACATGTTCACTTCAAAAACTGGAGCAGCTTTTCACATGTCTTACACCACCTAACAGAAGATGCATGATTACAATAAGCTCCACTGCTTTCCTGATCACTGTACAAAATCCACAGGACATCAATGTCAGGGCAAAACAAGGACAAAGACAAAGATGAAGGATCAGATGATCCAGCGGGAGAGGTCCTGCCTGAGTCATACCCAATGATGTAACAGCCAGTTGGTTTTTGAGCTATTAGCATCTGTTTGGTTGAGAACCCAAAATGTTAACTCAAAAGCAGCAATATAGTCGGAAGTGTTACATGCTATATACACTTCATACCCAGCTGTAGACCTTGACATTTATGGCTGTGTAATCTGCATGCGATAAGTAATAATTCCATGTTCCAGCAGGAGTGAAAGGAGAGGAGGAATTACAGGGGTAATTTTGAAGGAGGCACAAGGCATTGACTTCTGCTATGAATAGCAGGTCACTAACAGCAGCTTTCATATTCCTAGAAGCTACCCAGGAACCATACACCATTGACAGGGCAAAATAAGGCTGCATCTCAACATGTCCACTCACAAGCATTTTTTTTTTTTGCCCCATGCTGTGAATTCCCAAACAAGGCACAGTTGAAATACCGGTAATCTGAGGAGATATTTCTCATCCAAGGCACCAGTTTACCAATACCTTTTTACTTGGCAGATTTAAGTTGGAAGGAGCAATGTAAAGCCCATAAGAACCATTTGAATAATTTCAAATAGTAGTCAAACGTATTCAGTGGTGGGTTTCAAAAATTGTTCGAACCTGCTCTGTGGGTGTGGCCTCATTTGTGGGAGTGGCTTGCCGCCCATGTGACCAGATGGGAGTGGCTTGCTGCCCATGTGACCGAATATGAAAATGCCGACAACACTTGTCAGAACCACCTTAAATTACCTCACACACAGCACTGGCATGCATAAGAATATGATGTAAACTTGTTTTTTAAAAGGCATCTTTGGTTTGCGTTAAAACAACTTCAACACACGCAATGTTCTGATTGCACCACAAATGCAGTAATCATCCTTACCTTTCACAGGCGCACTGAGTTTTATAAATATGAGCATGATAGTGTAGAATAATCATATCCAAGGACCAGTGGTGGGTTTCAAAATTTTTTGGAACCTCTTCTGTAGGTGTGGCCTGCTTTCCGGGTCCACTGGTGGAACCTCTTCTAACTGGTTCAGTAGATTTGACAAACTGGTTCTACCGAATAGCTGGTAGGAACCCACCTCTGAACATATTCATATCTAAGGTGCTATAACTTTGAAACTGTGCAACAAAGAAAGGTAGCAGGATCAGTGATGGGAAGAGGTTGCCATTTCTGGATGCCTTGTCTCCTGTATCTCCAATAGGACAAAGCAACACAACTCTGGATTCTGACCTCTGCCATTTTCTGGAGAACCACATGGTATCAATCCTCCAAATTATCAAGCACGAATAGCTTCTGTTTTTCTTTATTCACTCCTCACTTTGGCGTGTACAAAAGGCTCCTAAAAAGCAAGGAAAGTGAGTCTTGCCCATTCTGCCCCAGCCTGGCCCCTTGGGCTGTACCAAAAGAGATAAAGAAAGACATTTTATGGATTGTCCTGGTAGAAGAAAATAATGTCAAATTGCTTAAATCAAAAGAAATTAAGAAATTCGAAATCAAAAGGAAGGGTTGTAGAATTACACCTCTGAGAATTTATGGGATAATCAACTGTAACAGGAATTAGAGAAAATACACTTAAGGAAACCACCTGTTGGGAGACGTGACCCGTCAAAACCGCGGTCCACAAAAGCGCGATCGACGAAAGCGCGCATATGACGTCATCACAGCGCGACGAAAAAAATTAAAAATTGAAATAAAAATAAAATTAAAGCAAGCCGATTCACATAAAGGTAAGGGTTAGGTTTAGGGTTAGGGTTAGGTTAAGGGTTAGGGTTAGGTTTAGAGCGTTAGGGTTACGTTTAGCGTTACGTTAAAGGTTAGCGTTAGGTTTAGCGTTAGGTTAAGGGTTAGGTTTAGGGTTAGATTTAGGCTTAGGTTAAGGGTTAGGTTTAGGGTTAGGTTTAGGGTTAGGTTTGGGGGGGTTAGGGTAAGGTTTTCGCTTTATTTTTGCATTTTTCGATCACAGCGCGATGTTTTCGTCGCGCTGTGATGACGTCAAATGCGCGCTTTCGTCGACCGTGATTTTGTCGTCCGCGGTTTTGTGGTGGAACCGTTGGGAGAAGAAATTCAGGCATGTTTTCATCAAATATTGACATAAAAGGAATTTGTTGCAGCTTTAAACTGGCAGTATTTTGAGGATTCTAAAATGAAACATGCTGCAAAACTGAGAACTTTGTTAAGTTTTTATCCAGTAAAAAAACCAAGAATACACTAAGGCAGAAGCTTGTCCACCCCAAGGATACAACATCCAGACAGAAACTGAACAACATGGTATATGCAGTAAATTGCAGTGAGCCATGTGCAGATCTGTACATTGGGGAAACAAAACAACCACTTCATAAATGCATGGCACAATATAGGAGAACAAACACATCAGGACTAGATTCAGCAGTCCATCTGCTTTTAAAATACACTCTTTTGAAGACAGCAAAGTCCATATTTTGGGCAGAAAGGATCGCTGGTTTGAAAGAGGGGTTAAAGAGGCCATCTATGTCAAAATTGAACAGCCATCTCTCAACTGAGAGGGATGGATATGGCATCATCTATCTCCAATCTACAACACAGTCCTTTCAACAGTTCCAAGAAAAAAGGCTCCATACCCATTTGCACCACTCGGGTGACCCTGAGGACAGAGATAAACCTCCAGGTGGCCTTAATGGACCCACTAAAAGAATGCAAATGTCCAGCTGTCTGCAAGGAGTATAAATCCTTCCATTACGCACCATCCAGTCAGAGCTGAAGAAGTTTCTTGGAAATGAAATGTCTTCAAAGAAAAACCAGAAAGTCCAGTTATCTCTTGAAAAAGCACTTTTCGGACAGCCATGACCTGGGTGACTGAGAATCTCCATAGACATCAAGTAAAATAGATATATCATCAGGGCGCTCAAAGAAATTTCATTTAAGTTGTGATTTGAGTTATTTGTATGCATTTCAACAAAGGCTAGTAGAAACCATATTGCGGGAACCAGGGGAATGCACTCAGCAGAATTCCAAGTGGAATTACAGAATCTACCTCTCCCCTTTGACCTCTTTCTGTACTTTGAGAGTTGCCTATCATCTCATGGGGGTACAGAACCAGAGATGGCATGAGTGGAGGACTCAGACAGATGCATAACACTGGTTTATGCTAGTGAAGTCTATCCAGGTCCTTCCCACCCTCCCCATATCCACAGTGTCAAATCTCTAACACTTTGCTAATGTTTGATATCTTCCAAAATACTTAATTAAGTGGACTTTGGGGAAGCGGGGTCAGGAAGTAAAGAAACATGTCATGTCATCTACTTTGACCTGTTTTATGCCTGGCAAATTTCTGGCCTTAACCAACATTAGGGCCTCATCCATCTAGTTAGTTTCCAGGCAATGGAATGCACATTGCTTTTTATTTCTGTCCCTTAGCAATTATTCTCTTTGCAAACTCAACAGTTATACGCTCATTTTTTTTTGCAGTTTTTGATTTAAAATAAAAGGAAAAGTGTCAGGGTGTGGGTCAGAAACTGTGCGTTGAAGGTTTGTTTGATGCTTTGATGTCCCTTCTGCTAATCTCTTCATATGAAGAATTTGTCACTTTGCTGCACCTCCACTAATGCTCTTTATGCTACCTGCCTTGATCTTTGCCTCCTCTCATGAACAAATGCCTCCTGTAATCAAAAGCCATAAAGTGGGAGAAGCAGAAGAATGGCCTGCAATCAATCTCTTCTATAGGGTTGGAAGGATAATGTATTAAACACAGAGGTTCTTCCTTGTAGGATGATGCTTTGATATCGACAGCGGGAGAACATATGTACGTGGTTGCCTTCACAATGTGCGTTTTCAGTGGTGTTGCAAAATTGTTCTCTGTAGAATAGAAGGCTGAGTGAAAAAGACACGATGGTCAGATCTAAATCTGGGCCCTCCAAAAAAGTTGTGCTCGGTAGAGATATTCTAGCAATGAATCACAATTCTTCATTTTCTAGACTTATAATGCCACAAAGATTACAAAAGATATGGACAGTTATCATACGTGTGTGTGTGTGTGTGTGTGTTTGTAAGTGAGCCAGCAAGAAAGGAAAGGGGTGGGGAGAGATGTTGAAAAGCAAGAAATAAACAAAACATGCCCAAAAGATTATACAAAAGGGTCATATCTACACATATGATGACAAGGACAAAAGCTGCTGGAATTTTGAGCCAATTAGAAATATTTAACCCCACAATGATCTAGATCTGCAGGTGCTCCCCCCCGCAGATGCAGGCGCTCCCCTGCATGCGCCCCAAATCCCATGCCTGCGCGGCAGAGACTCAAAGACCATCTGGCTGGCGGGAGGCGGCGCATATGTACAGTGGAACTGAACTGGGGCAACGGCTCATGTGACCATAGAGAGGGCGCTGCGTGTCACCTCTGGAACGTGTGCCATAGGTTCTCCATCATGGATCTAGATTCTGTCAGTCCTTTTCCTTGCACATTTCATCTGTAAGGTTTCTAGATCAGAAGTTTTAAAGGAGAGGTACCTACAAGCAGAGCAGCCAATTTGCGTCTGAGTTATTTAGAAAAAGCAGGTCTTTCCATCCCCACGTTGCTATGAGGGATTGTCCCTCTTTTTCATAACAATTTGGGTATTCTACAAATAGGAAGGTTTTGAAGTGGGCATATACCGCCCTGTTCTCCCCCAAATCTATATCCTTGTGCACTGGTAAGTTCATAAGTCTATGCAAACCTGTAAAGCAGTTTGATAAACTAATTCTGACCTTTAGCAGAAGGTGGTTCTTTCTTGAATTTGTAAAACTTGCTCTTCATTTTAAACACGATTCCCCCTAAAATCCAGAATGAAAAACCTATTGCATTCCTAGTGTTAACGTTCTTCATGATAAGTAGCTGAAGCTTTACATTGCCCATAAACTCAATGCTAAATTTAGAAGAAGGAAAGAAGCTTCTGAAAGCTTCCTAAAACAATATATGAGAACCGTGTAATATATTGGTTAGAACACTGACCATTGCAAAAGCCCTTGAGTAGGAATGTCCAACCTTGGCAACTTTAAGACTTGTGGACTTCAACTCCCAGAATTCCACAGCCACAGCACCTGACTACTAACCACACATGTATTACTGATTATGTACAGTAGAAACCAGCACTGCTCTGTTTCAAACCTGTGAAAAATCTGGTATTTCATTTTTCACAAAACTACAGCTTTCCTTCCTTCCTTCCTTCCTTCCTTCCTTCCTTCCTTCCTTTGATTTGGTGACAGATGAAACATGTCTGCCTTTCTCTCCCCAGGTCTTCCTGTGAAATGTGACTGTGCCAACGTGAAGATTCCTTCCCTTTGCTGATTTCATGACATTGCCGTCATTTCATTCCCAGCCAGTGGTGGGTTTCAAAAATTGTTGGAACCTACTCTGTGGGTGTGGCCTCCTTTGTGGGAGTGGCTTGCCACCCATGTGACCGGATGGGAGTGGCTTGCCGCCCATGTGACCGGATATGAAATTATGAATTAGTACTTAGGTTTGGTCAGAAACTCTGGCATTGAAGCATGCAAGTCTTAAAGCTGTCAAGTTACAAGATCCTTGCCAGTGGTGGGTTTCAAAATTTTTTGGAACCTCTTCTGTAGGTGTGGCCTGCTTTCCGGGTCCACTGGTGGAATCTCTTCTAACTAGTTCGGTAGATTTGACGAACCGGTTCTACCGAATAGGTGCGAACTGGTAGGAACCCACCTCTGTTCCCAGCCCACACGTGAAATGGGTTAACATTGTCTTTAGCTCTACTAGTTATTGCAGTCGTATTTCTCCCCCCCTTCCTCTTTCTGACACTGCCCAAGGAAATCTGAAGATGTGTGTAAAACCTGTTGGTCTTTGGAACTCACTACATTGTAGGGAATTCAGATGAAGAGTGAAGTGGCTGGGAAGAAACAAAAGGCAATAGAGACAGGATAGTGATTAGCGATGGGAGTAGGCCATTTCTTGCTTGGATAGTTTTCAAGGATGGGTGGATAATAGTTCAACTCAGCTATGAGGTAAAGCCCTCTGTAGGGTGTGTGTGCCTTCCCCCCATCTCTCTGTGTACACACACATAAACCCTCACAAAAGGCCTTTCCCCATTGTTGAGTTGAACCATTATCCACCCACCCATCCTTGAAAAGTTTCTATTTACCTGTCTGTGTCTGTGTCTGTGTCTGTGTCTGTGTCTGTGTCTGTGTCTGTGTCTGTGTCTCTACCTACCTACCTACCTACCTACCTACCTACCTACCTACCTACCTACCTACCTATCTTCTGTCTGTCTGTCTGTCCGTCTCTCTCTGTCTCTCTGTCTGTCTGTACAAAGCAAAGCCCCTCCCTCATTCCCCTTTCTATAAAGCAAATGAGTGCAGAGTTTCCATTATAGGTGTGTGTCTCTGTGTGTGTGCCTGTGTATATAGATAGATAGATAGATAGATAGATAGATAGATAGATAGATAGACAGATAGATGATAGACGATAGACGATAGACGATAGACGATAGACGATAGACGATAGACGATAGACGATAGACGATAGACGATAGACGATAGACGATAGATAGAAGATAGATAGATAGATAGATAGATAGATAGATAGATAGATAGATACAGATACAGATAGTCAAGGCAAAGCCCCTCCCTCATTTCCCTTTTTATAAAGCAAATGAGTACAAAGCTTCCGTTCTACATACATACATACATACCTGTAACGGAAACTGTACAGTACTCATTCCTTTATAGAAAGGGGAATGATGGAGGAGCTTTGCCTTACAATTCAAAGAGCACCAAAGCTCTTCTTTTGTGGGGGAAGGGGCAAAACATTCAGCCATTTTCAAATGAGAAGCAGGGAGAGTAAGCACTTAATTAGCTTGCATTTTCTCACCTATCAGCTGGATTAATGGCAGCAGTGATCGAAGCTGCTGCCCTCTGCAAGGTTTAGAGATGCAAGCATATGGGCCTCAGCGTGTTGAATGGGGTTCTGATTTGCATATTGGGGTGGGTGGGGTGTAAACAATGGAAGTTAGGAAAGATATTTTTAAGATTTTAAGTATATTGTGACCTGTGAAACTGGGGTCACATTGCTATAGGGAGACTAATGTTCTGATCCCTCTCATTAAGATGATGACTAGTGATGCTTTGCAAGTTACTGTCTTTCAGCTGTTACTCTTGCATGGGGTGGTGGTAAAAATAATTGTGGAGGGCGGGAGAACTGTGCCCACCATCTTGAACTTTTTTACGGGTGGGTAATAAATGTAGGAAAGAAGTTAGGGAATCTCTCTTGAGTCCAGTTTGATTCCTTGCGGCAGCTAAAATCAGGAATAAATGCCTGATCTTAGGAGAAAATCAGGAGCTGCTCCTAAATCAAAATCTGGGGTAATCATTCCCATAAATCTGTGTAGTTGAGTAAGTAGCTTCACCTGTTTTAATAGTGGGCGGAAGGGGTGGGTTCCAGCTTTTGTTACTGCCGGTTCGCTCAGCGATGTGCTTCGTGCGCGCATGCACATGCGCAGTAGTAAAGAAATTGCTTCTGCACATGCGCAGAAGCAAAAAAACAAGATGGCAGTGCCTACATCGCCCCAATAGAACTGGTTCGGGGCTTGGCCGACCAAGTTACTACATACTCGGCCGAACCGGGTCGAACCGGTAGGAACCCACCTTTGGTGGGGATTTTTTGGTGTGTGTGTTCTGATGACTGCTTGGACTAGTTCTTACAATTTTCCGGACAAGGTTTTTTGGAGGTGGTTTTCCACTGCCCCGTTCCTAAGGCTGAGAGAGAGTGGCCCAAAAGTCACCCAACTGCTTTTGTGCCTAAGGCAGGACTAGAACTCCCAGTGTCCCTGTTTCTAGCCTGATGCCTTAACCACTACACCAAAATGGCTGCCAAGAGTCCATACTTCCTTACAACTTCACATCCCTCCTTCAGTTGTTTCTAACCTTTCCTAACAAAGACCCTGCTAGGAGGTTCTCAGCTTGAGATTCACTACTTTGTGGGGAAAAATGGACATAAACAATTTCTTTTGTTTATAAAGTTCACCCCCCCCCCCCCAATATTTAAAATATAAAGAGCAGGCTGCACTGACAATTTTCAGAGTTGTAAAAGTAAACAAAAATAAAATAATAAAGGGGCTTTTATTGAAGAAAGTGTATTTTTTTTAAAAAAGATTATTTCTTTCATATGAATTATTTACAGAGTCATTTTTTTATTCAGCCACTAGAGTGCAAACTTCTTCTTTTTATCAATCTGTAATTTATACTAGAAAGAAGCAGCAGAAAAGGTAGCACTCTGTTATATACTTCAAGCCTGAAAAACTAAAAAAATGAGAGAGTGAGTAATGGATGACCTAGAAAATGAAAAGGAAAAAAACAAAAACCTGTGTGTTTTTAAATACGATGGTCTAATTTTCAGTTAAAAGGAGAGGAAAGTAAACAGGTATTCTGGCTTTGTATTATTTAATTGCCGGAGTATGCATGAAATAGAGCATTCTGCATTCATCTTGGTCTCCCCATATTTGTCAACTACCAAAAAGCCTGGGGATAACAATGGAGCTCGTTCAAGTGTCCCCTAAATAAGGGGAGGCATTCAGAGGTGTTCAGAAAACCTCATCAAGTCATTTTGAGGGTGGGGGGAGACTAGGAAATACTGCTTTTCCTTCTGAATCACTTCCCAATCTCAAATAACTGAAGAACAAACATGCTTATTAGCCAATATAGAATGTTTGAACAAAAGTTCAGAATACCATCAACCTCAATAGATCACAGACAACAACATTAGAATTTTAGGGAGAAGGACAGCATTGGAGGGAGGATGCATAATTCTCTATATATTTGGAACTGGAATGCTTTATAATATTTTTTTTAACATTTGATTTTCTTTTTCTGTTTTTCCTAAGTAAATTGTCTAAACTTATATTGAATATATTGAACCTACAATACATTCAATAAGCAGGCAGACACTAATTGTCAGGATATAGATCAGATATGCTGTGAGGTCCAGTTCCCTAGATACGGACATGTGCTGTGTCTTTATGTTAATAGTAGCTCCTAATGATGTAAATGAAAGGGTATTAATATATTGTTGTATTTTTTTCTATAAATGCTTTGCAATGATGATATTCTCCATTTTAAAAATAAGACATAATTTTGGGGGGTATTGGTATCTCAAAACCAACAGTATGTAAAGAAAGAGGATTTTTTTGTATTGTGTCTGTTTTGAAAAATAAAAATAAAAAAAACTTTTAATAAAAAAAACCAACAGCAATAATAGTTTTAAAAATAGCACTCATTGGGCACAAAACAGAGCGTATACATTAGGAAAAAAAATATGACAGCAGATTCAAGATGGCATATTTGAAAAGCTAGAATATCTCCTAGCAATGGGAAATGGAATTATTTCAGCAGAAAAAAGATAATTGTGCAATTATAATTTTTGACAGCTATCTGTCAAAAAAAGAGGAAGTGGCATAATAATAGCAATGTATGGCACAGTGTGTAGGATAAATCCCTATGAAATTTATGAGCAAACAAAGTATTCCACATAATTTTGTAATTCATTAGAGGATGGATGGATACACACACACACACACACAGACACACACACACGCACACACCACGACAAGACAAGACAAGATCCAGCTAGAAAACCAAGGAGTCTATGAAATACCATGCAAAATCTGCCCAGCCACATACATTGGACAAACTAACAGGAGAATAAATGTATGCATCGCAGAACACAAGAATGCAATCAGAAAAGAAGAAAAAACTTCCTCCCTCTTCTAGCACCTTAAAGCAACAGGACATGAAATTGATTTTGAAAGAATCAAATTAATCTCCAAAACTGAACACTTCAACAAGAGAATAATTATGGAAGCCATCGAAATAGAGAAACACCCCCACAATGTGGCGATACCTCCCGCCTATCAGACATCTGGAAACTAGCTCTAGTCAACAAACGAGTCCCACCCACGAAAACCGACACCAGATCCAGAACAACCCAGGATGCAACCACCAATCACCCTCACCAGACTCAAACCCAAACCCATCCCATAGACCAAATGCAACCACCATCCAGAAGCCAAACAATGGTGGCATCACCAACTGCTGAACCCCCCCCCCCGACCCCCTCCCCACAAAGCAAACTGACACATGCCATGAACACATGGCCAGACTGCAAACTCGGAGCCAAACAAAAGCCCGGGATGTTACACCACAGCCATCTGCTCAGGACATTACGTAACAGAACTCAGGAGGTTACAACGCAAAGGCTCAGGATGTTACAATGCAGCCAACCCACCAGGAGGTTGCAGCACAGGACTCAGGATATCACTACAATAGAGCTCAGGATGTCATCACACAGCCTATTACCCAGGCCGTTACAACACAAAAGAACAATAGGCACACAGCCAATACCTCAGCCACACAGGATGTTACGAAACAACCGACTAATCTGCAAATATCAACTCCATCAACTAATCAAGAAGTTACAACACAGCCAACCAATCCACTTACAGCAACAAAGCCAGCACTCCACCCCCCACCAATATTTATAGAAAGACGGTAGCTCCGATCACGCTTTGCTTGCACAAGCACAAAGCCAAAGGAACCAGCCTGAAGATGATGAGTGGGACCTTGTCGAAACATCGCCAAGATATTCTCAATCTTACATGGGAAAAGACCCGAATATGCCAAGACCTGTACACACACACACAAACACAGTTTTTCCAAAAATAAGACTTGGTCTTATTTTCTTTTGACTCCTGAAATAAGCACTTGGCCTTATTTTTTGGGAGGTCTTATTATTTTTGGGGTGCAGGAAGCGGCGAGTGTGGTCACCTCATGGCTGCTGCTGTGTTGCAGTATTTTTGGGAGGGCTTATTTTTGGGGTAGGGCTTATTTTAGCGCATGCACTCAAAAGTCCAATTGGGCTTATTATCTGGGGAGGTCTTATTTTGGGGGAAACAGAAGATAGATAGATAGATAGATAGATAGATAGATAGATAGATAGATAGATAGATAGATAGATAGATAGATAGATACTCATTCCTTCATCAATATGTTACTTCAGCCATAATAGCATATTTGCAGGTTTCACTTGTTTTTTCTAGCATTTCTTCAGTTTTTAATGTGGTTTCCTGAACGTAATTAAAACCATATTGCTACACCCAACAAAAAGACATCAACTGACTGGAGTAACTCAGAAGTTTACAGTGGCATCCCAAAACTGAATGAGAAGATACTCTTGAAAACAGCTTAATAGTGGAAAGGAAACAAGCCATGATGATAAAATGACAAAATTCACATTGTGACCCTCCTTTTCATACGTGTCCCAAAACCTGTTGCGGGTACGTACAACTTGTGTTGTGCTGTGGCATTACAATGCAGGTTTCATTTCTTTCCTCTCTTCCCCCTGCTTCACCATGAGGGGAAATATTCCAAAGAAGACAATGCACAATGAAGTGAGGCTGGAATTCTGAAAAGTCAAGCCCAGGGCTGCAATTTTTATCTCACTTGTTCTGGTCTGATGTCTCTTCATCTTTCTCCTGCAGGACCCCATGCAGACAAGTCTGCAGGATTAATCCAACTGATGGCCATGGGCATCATACTGAACACAGGGCCCATCTGACTGTTTGAAATGTTCTTTTGATTAGGAAAGTGAAATAGGGAGCTAACATGCCTCAAAGCAAAATAGCAATCTCCAGCAACATCCTTTTCTACACAATATCTCTCATCAGTCTGAAGGAAAGGTACAGGGGCCAGAAGAACAACCTGTCTGCCATGTGGTAAATGGATGTTTTGTACTGGTCTCATCCACTGTCAGCCCTATGAGGTAGACCAGAAACCTATCCATATAGGTCAGGATTTCTTTAATTGTAACAGTTTTAGTGACAAAATCTTGCTAATCTGAATGTGCTCTCCCTTTTCCTCTCATTTTATCTTTCTGTGAACTAAAGAGGGAATTGTCTGAGATGTTTCCTCAAATTAGATTCTTGGGACCAGCTCAAGTCCCACTTACCTCACTGTTGTCATGATAGCGCCTTTTCTTCCTGTTCTTCAAGGTAATTTCCTGTTCCCTTTACGCGGTGGTGGGATCCCCCCGGTTTAACAACCAGTTCGGTGATCACACGCTTCGTGTGCACAGTTTAGAGAAAACTTTCCTTCCACATTTCTGTTGGGGAGAAAAACAGCTGAGGCATGGTAATCCGCCCTGCCGCTCAACTCAGCTGAGAAGATATAAATCAGTAAAGTCCAGAGGCGGGCGGGTGGGCAGGCCCACTTGATCATCAGCATGAACTGGTTCGCTCCCAGCTGATGGAGCTACCGGTTTGCCTGGTCTGAATCGGTAGAATCCCATCCCTGCCTTTACGTACATGAGAGCAGCCATTACACTGTTCACAATTACACTGTTCACAATAACCATGTTATAGTTCTCAATATGTATGCCAGTTGCCAGCCCTTCAAGGTGGGGAAGGCCAAGAAATAGAGACTCAAGCATACTTGTCATTGTTGCATAGTAGAATAAAAGAAACTTGAAAACAGAGTTTCTCTCTGCTGCATCTTATACCAAACAAAATTAAGGCAAAGTTATTTTGAGTGTCTTCCTCACACTTTCCACTTTCTCAGTGCTGAAAAAGAAGACTTTTCAGGAAGACCCCAAAGATACGTTCCCATTCCTTCCAGCCTCCTTCCAACCTCCCCCAAAATACAAAATATTGACAAAATATCTAAATACATATAAAAAAATCCCAAACTAGGCAAAACTGTCTTTAAAACATAAAGAAAAAGTAATAGAGAAAGAGAAATGAAAAAGTATCTACTAACATGTTTTAACCTTAGAAAGAAATCCATATGAGAATTTATTGGTAATAACTGGCTTCAGAAATGCCATATTTATGTCCGTTAAATTCTGTGGAGAAGTTCTAAGGATGATGAAGCAGACAATCACATGGGATTTCAGAATAGACAACCATATTTTAATATATTTGCTAACCTTTCAAAATCCACAGATACCAAATCCTAATTTGTTCCCTGATGCAGAAGTCCCTATACTATGTCTCATGCCGTCAATATAAAATCTAAGTTGTCAAATTAATCCAAGTCAGGAACAAAAAGGAGATAGCTGTTAAGAATAAACTGTCATCACTGGATAAAGGCTTTTATAATGTATTACTTCTTTGCTAATCTCTTTTTCAGCTCTCGTCCTGAAAGTAAACCTGTTTGATAATCATTAAAAGATACATCTGACAAGAGAAGTTCATAAGCTTATTGAAAATAGCTGGCAGTGGGTTGAAGAGCGTGTATGTAGCAATGAATTTAATGGCATTAATTTCAACTGTCTGTTACTCTGACTCCTAAATGTTTCATGCATTTAAAGTGCTTTCCCTTTTGTGACCAGACTGTTAAGCAGTACAGATGACATGAAACAATGTTCTACAAAAGTTTGCTTGGAAGTAAATGATATTGATTTGATCAGGGTGGTAGACTTCAGAAGTACTAAGTATGCTTGAGAGAAAGCCAGCTTGGCATAGTTTATAAGGCCCCAGCCTAGAAACCAGAGATCATACATTTTCATTTTTTGTTGTGTGCCAAAATCACACAATCACTCAAACACTGAGAAGTTAATGTCTGAAGAAAACACCCCAGATGCAGGCATATCTGCCATCTAGTTTAACATTCTGTAGACGTCTCAGCCCTTTGAGGTTTTTTGGATCAGAAAACAAAGATAAGATTGCTAAATGCCTATGGAGATTCTCAGTCATCCAGGTCATGGTTGTCCCAAAGGTGTTTTTTCAAGAGGCAACTGGACTTTCTCTGTTTTTCCTTGAAGATGTTTTGCTTCTCATCCAAGAAGCTTCTTCAGCTGAACAAGCTTCTTGGATAAGAAGCGAGACTTCTTCAAAGAAAAACCAGAAAGTCCAGTTGCCTCTTGAAAAAGCACCTTTGGGACAAATATAACATTGTTTGATTAAATATGTGCTACTAAGTTGGTGTTGGCTCTTAGTGGCCTCATGGATAGATTTACTCCATGATTCTTTCCCTAACTTGGTTCTTCAGATCTTCCTCCTGAACTATGCTTTGAGACAGGCTCTGCTGTATTAACAGAATCTTGAGAGTCTGACTGTGTTTCCCTCAAGGCCATCTCCATGGCTTTGACAAGAGTAACATTAAGTAACAGAAAAGGAGGAGTTGTTCTTTCTCTCTCTTTGTATCTGTAGACATATGTGAATTTCTTTCCTGTTCTCTTTGGTATTTTGTAATTTTTATCTTTCTGCAAAACCTATTAAGAAATAAAAATATATTTTAAAAATAGATTTTTTTAAAAAAGCACATGAAGGAGTGGTTTGTTGGATAAACTGACCATTGAGAAGGACTTCAGTTGTTGGAGAACAAATCACAGATCAACGAGGAAAGCTTGACAAATGTGCTAGAATTTCAAAAGCCCCAGAAAAAGTGCTACCTTTCCATCTTCTCATTCTATTCCTTGGAACAGAAGCGAGTCCAAAATTGAAACTCATAGATTAACAGTAAACTAATTTTCGGAGGGTGAATCCTTCTGTGGCCAACAAAGCACTAGTCAAGGACAAAAAGAAGATGTCAGCAACTGGGAATCCAGGACTTAAGGGGCTATGCAACTGTTTTTGATGAGGGAAACTGAAGAGAACAGTATTATAGCAATAGCAATAGCAGTTAGACTTATATACCGCTTCATAGGGCTTTCAGCCCTCTCTAAGTGGTTTACAGAGTCAGCATATCGCCCCCACAGTCTGGGTCCTCATTTCACCCACCTTGGAAGGATGGAAGGCTGAGTTAACCTTGAGCCGGTGAGATTAGAACCGCTGAACTGCAGATAACAGTCAGCTGTAGTGGCCTTCAGTACTGCACCCTAACCACTGCACCACCTCGGCTCTTATTGCCTCAAAGAGCTTTGCAACCAAAGCTGAGCATGCCAAGTAAGTGTCTTAATGGTTGGGAGGGATGCAGAAAATATGAAGAACTGAAGAAATTGAATTAGCCTGGTCAAAGGGATGGCCGGTTTGTTGGAAACAACCAACGCTTTGTACTGCAACATGTCACTTTATTTCCCACTTGTACTCTCAAGATTTAACTAAGACATAATCCATTTGATTTTTTTAAAAAACTGGCTATAGTACTTATGATGCAGGAAAGGTCTAAATTTTTCCCTCATGCAAAATGGTAAGGAAAATAAAATTGTTTCCTCCAATAACTCCTCAACTGATTGGACAGCAAGTTATTGACCTACTGGAAGAATCTATTCAGGCAAAGAGGATCTTTGGTTGAAGTTATTAGTAGGTATTGAAATGACTTTTCACGGTCTTAACTGCAGAATCCAAAGCTCTTTTTCTATAAGCTTTTTCTAGTTCCAGACCACCCTTAGAAACTGTGCTGTAGTCTATATCTTCTCAACAAAAAGATGAATACTTAATCATGAAAGTAATTATCCCTTTGCATCTTGTTTTTATTTTCCCGATACCGCTGTTTAATATTCCTTAGTAGTCAGAGGTGTTTTATTCTTTGTATGTCTCCCCCTTCCCTTTTTTACCTGTAAGCCGCCCTGAGTCTTCCGAGAATGGGCGGCATACAAACCAAATAAATACAAATACAAATACAATATACTTTTAACTCTAACCCAAATAACATTTCCTAGGATCTGATGAAATGAGTTCTCCATTTAGGATTATGTCTTTATCCTGGTTACTTTAAGTCAGGGGTGTCAAACTTGATTTCATTGAGGGCTGCATCAGTGTTGTGTTTGACCTCAGGAGGCAGGGTGGGGGTGGCCAGCTATATGTCTCTTGTGTCAGGGGTGGCCCGAGAGCTCTGCCAGAAAAAATGGGCTGTTTCTAGGGTGGCCCTAGGGGTCAAATCTAAGCACCTTGCGGGCCAGATCCGGGCCCCTGGCCTTGAGTTTGACACTCCTGCTCTAAGGTATTTCCAGAAAACTCTTTCTTCTTTTGCTGATCTTGACCACTTTTTCCTCTTGCCTTGCCTTAAATCACGAGTCTCAAACTAGCGGTGTCATGTTGCCATCACGTGATGTATTGCGACATTTTTCTCTTTGTGGGGCTGGGCTGGGTGTGGTCTACGCGTGACGCATTCAGCCCACGGGCTACCGATTTGACACACCTGCCTTAGATGATCCTAAACATTACATAAAAATCTCCATACTCTGATGAAATGATCCAAATAAATCTGGTTACAATATAAAAATATTCTAATTAGACTAGTTTATGGAACTGCCAATAATTCACATCACTTATTCTAATGACAGTATTTGAATGTTTATGTTCGCACAGCTTACACAGCCAGGTCTGAATGTTCAATTATGAAGATTTGTTTACACCTGTAATACAAAACATTGATCCTCAAAAACTTCCTGCTTTCTTACAGCAGAAACTTACTGAATGCCCATTCAGCCAGAAAGAGGATTTTAGACTAACAAAGGTTGAAATAAAAATAGTCACAGGGCACAGAAAATGGAACACTATACATTCTCATAGCAGCTGCAGAACCGAAATCCTTTGTGCAGTGATTAATTGCACAATCCAAATAGTGTCAGTATAAATTCAGTACCAGCAGCTGGCACACAGTTGCAAGACCCCTGCACACATTTTAACCAGCACTTCAAGGTCTCAAAGCGTGGTTCACCTGCTCAGCAAACATCCCAAAAGAAAAGTTGTTTGAAATACTGACCCAAACCTAAGGCCCAAACCATCACCAGATTTAGAGAATATCCTTGCATCACTCATTTTTTTACAAAGTAGAGGAAGAGGAAAAGGCTCTGTATCCATTTCAAATCATGTTCATTTATTCACTGGACAAATGAATGATTTCTGTAGGATTTATTTTATTAACAGTCCATAGGTATTAATTCCATTTTCTAGAGTTTTGTTTCCCCCCCCCCCCAATCCCCGAAGGGCTTCCTGCAGAGGTGGAATTCACCATGGTTCTGACCAGTTCTGGAGAACTGGTGGCGGAAATTTTGAGTAGTTCTGAGAACGGGTAAATACCACCTTTGACTGGCCCCGCCCCCATATATTCTCTGCTTCACAAATCCCAGATAATTGGGAGGAAATGGGGATTTTGCAGTAATCTTTCCCTGCCACGCCCACCAAGCCACAACATGCCCACCATGTCACACCCACAGAACTGGTAGTAAAAAAAAATTGAATCCCACCACTGACTTCCTGTTTCTTTCTCTTCTCATTGGTTGGCTTGAGAAATGGTGACTGGTCCAAGGTCAACCAGTGACATTCAAGGCTGAGTATAGTTTGAACTTGGTCTCTTAATCTGCCCTAGTATTCTTCACTGTACTGTACTGTCTTCTCCGTTACAATGAATTCATTCAAAGGAGACATGTTAACTATTTGGCTTGATTTCAGAACATGGAACTAAAGCTGATTTTCCCCTCCAGCACAGCTTTTCTCATTCAAGTGATGTGATTCTGCTGATCTGCAGTCAACTTCCCATCTTAGAATTAGAGCAAGGGTGTCAAACCCGCATCGTCATGGCGGTGTCACATGATGTATCAAGACTCCCCCCGCTTCAATAAACCGGGCTGGGGTGGGGCCAGCATGTGACATATCCAGCCCGCTGGCTGTGAGTTTGACACCCCTGAATTAGAGGATTCAAAGTCCAAACTACCTGAAAGGTAGCTATTTGGGGAAGGATACTAGTTGTTGAATGATGCAGTTTATAAGGAGGATAATGTAGCAACAATCGGCCACAATTGCCACCATCCTGTCACCTGCACTTCATTTATTACCTGCCTATTTTATTGTTTGGAAAACAGAACCTTTACATTACATGCTTTTATTTATCCTGCCACTATATGTCAAGCAATCACTTATGAATAACTGTTGAGATTAACCAACAGAGTTAATCTCTCTCTCCCACTCTCTCTCTCTGTCCCACTCCCTCTCCCCCCTCTCAATGTGTGTGTGTGTGTAAATATAGTTAAAATGTAAAAGTTCCCTTTGCACATATGTGCTAGTTGTTCCCATTTTAGGGGGCGGTGTTCATCTCCGTTTCAAAGCCAAAGGGCCAGCGCTGTCCAAAGATGTCTCTGTGGTCATGTGACTGGCATGACTAAATGTCGAAGGCGTACAGAATACTGTTATCTTCCTACCAAAGGTGGTTCCTATTTTTCTACTTGCATTTTTACATGCTTTTGAACTGCTAGGTTGGCAGAAGCTGGGCCAACTTACGGGAGCTCACTCCATTACATGGCGCTAGGGATTTGAACCACCGAACTGCTGATCTTTCTGATCGACAAGCTCAGCCTCTTGGTCACTGAGCCACCACAACCCTCATGTGTGTGAATATAGCCTCGGCAAAAAGCTGAGAGGAAAATTGTCAACTGCGCTTGGAATCTGAAATACTTGGTGCTTCATTGACCTTAATTTTTCAATGGACTCTTTTCCTGACCCTCTTCCAACCTTGTGTTCCTCAGATGTGTTGGGCTACCTTGATGGAGATTGTGTGTGTTGTAGACTAACATCAAGCAGCCATGAGAGGGTCTGACATGGAGAATTAACCTTCAATCCCTCGACCACTTTGTGATATCAAGGCTCACTAAAGCTCACTTCATCAAATGAACTCTATCCATATTCTTATTGATAAGATACTTATAATCTGTATCACATGTAACCTGCATTTCAATAGCCTGTTTCCTGTTTTCTCTCCCCCCCCATCTGATCCCAATTTAAATCCTTCATCAATCTATTCACTCCCTTGGATTTGATGAAGTGAGCTCATGAAAATGGGTCTATTTTAATAACATCTATTAGTCTGAAAGTGTTATCAAATTCCTCCTGATTTTGGGCTACCACAAGCTAACATGGCTCTCATACTATTTTTAAGATGAGACTGTAAACTCAGTTTGTCTCCACAAATACCTCCAGGGCAGACTCTCTCTTTTGAGGTGAATTGTTCAGTTTTCAAGGCCATCTCCAGTCATCTTTGTTCTTCTCTTGAGGACTATGCCATTTATTTAGAGTTCCAGACAGCTGAACTCAACTGATCAACGGTAGCCCTTCCCTGTCTGAGTCATGTTTAGGGGCTTTCTAAAACACAGAGCTTTGAAATCTATATTTGCCTCCAGGCTACAGTAGTAACTTGATTATATTTCAATCTTGTATTTCTCTGTGTGCTTTGGGGGGTAATGTTTTGAAATCTTGTGGGGAATAGATAACAATGTAAAATCTACTTTATGGACTATGTTTGCTTCTAGATGGACTGAGAAAAAAACCCTTTTCATTTCTGTTTTATCTGTCTTTTCCCTTTCATCTGATTGCGAAGTATAGTTATTTTCTTAATTCCAGCCTGCATTTGAAATTAGACAGCTTACTTCTCTTATCTTGTTAAGGTATGCTATGAAGGTATGCTGTATCTTCTTTCTTCTTCGGCATATGAGATTTGTAGGTCATATTTTGAAGTCAGGAAGAAAAAGATAGGTAAGCTGCCATTTATAAAAAAATGTTTGCCTCTTATATCATAAGTAAAGACCTGTCCTTTAGTAATAATGGTTAAGGTACCAGGCTAGAAATCAGGAGAAGGTGAATTCTAGTCCTCTTTTAGGCATAAAGCCAGCAAGATGGCTTTGGGCCGATCTCCGTCTCTTTGTCTCTGTCTCTCTGTCTCTGTCTCTCTCGACACCCAACTCACCTCACCTCACAGGGTTGTTGTGAGAAACATAAGAGGAAGAAGGTACATATGGTCTCTGCCTTGACTTATTTATAAAAATAATAAATGTAGGATGAAAATAAATAAGTAAATAAGTACCATATTTTTCGGAGTATAAGACGCGCCAAGATTTTGAAGAGGCAAATTAAAAAAAAAAGTTTTTGCACTCTGTAGTGTGGGAAGTTATCATCCAGCCCTCCCCCAGAAAAAATGAAATATCCTAGGAAATATTGAAAAGGCAGAATATTTCTCTGGATATGAAAAGAAAGAAACATGTTTTAAAAAACAGAGTAGTTGCCTGTAGCTTCCTGCTCATCCCCACTGTTAATGGGCCATTAAGAAGGCCAAGCTAGTCCACTTACATAATAAAGGCTTCTCCACTGCAGCCCCAGGGGGGATGGGATTAAAAGCATGATAATATTGGCCCTTTGCTCAACTGACCACATGGCATCTGAGAACTCAACCAAACCTGGATTCAAAACACAGCCCAGAGAGATGCCCCTGCATGGCCCCATGGGAGTCTGACAACCAATCAGAATACATTTCTTACACAGAAACAGGAAACAGAGAGGTGGGACTGAACAGGTTATAAAAAGCCTAGCAAGCCCCTCCTTCAGCCCTTCTCTTCTTCTCCACCAACATTGAAGCATGTGATCACCTTTTCTCTCCAGGGCTTAAGCCATGTGGTCCTGTCCAACAATAAACCATCTTTCCAAGCAGCCTCCATGTCTCCAGTGTCTTATTCCCCACTTGGAGCCGAACCCAGAAGGACATTTTTCTCATCAGTAGACTTCCCAAAAATGACCCATTTTTCACAAAAACAGGCCCATTTTTTTAAAGGGCATGAATAGCCTTTAGGAGGCTTATAGAGTGCTCCTGGGGGCTGGGGGGAGGAGCAAAATTGAGCAAAAAGCAGGCCATTTTTCATTCTTTTCTGCCCTCTCCAGCCCCCAGGAGCACTCTGAAAGCTTCCTAAAGGCTGTGCATGGCCATTTTGGTGAAGGGGCGGGGTTTTGGGGGGCAAAAAATGCTGTATTCAGTATATAAGATGCGCCAGATTTTCAGCCTCTTTTTTGAGAGAAAAAGGTCCGTCTTATACTCTGAAAAATACAGTAAGTACATAAATAGTAATATCCTAATAACTGAAGTCTTCCTCACTGTCCTCAAGACAAATACAATTGTAATTCTTCTCCATTCCTGTTCCCAAAGTCTTTAAAGAACAGTCAGGACTTTACAAACTTCCAAATAATTAAAAAGGGGTTTCCTCTCACCTCGGGGAGTGAGCTGTTTCATAAGGATTGATGATTCTCTGAGATTTTGACCAACAATATTAATTTTAATGTAATTCTGGGAATACAAGCTTCTGTTTTAGAGCGATGGATGCCTAGGCATTCTTTTGCAGACTCCTGCTGTACTGTATCTAACAATATTTTCCACTGATGAAAATTGCAGATAGATCAGCAAGAAACATTTACTTACAATGCATTGAATGTAGACCCTTGACTACCCACTCAGAATGGAACAAAGAAGGAGCATTGCTGATCAGCCTGAAATTTAAGTTTATTTTCTTTTAGCTGTTTCTTTTTCAGCCCTAATTTCATAGCACTCTGAAACATGTGCTTTTCATTGTCATGCCAATTCTGCTGGAGATACAACTCCAGGAAAATCAGTCTTTTGCACCTTTTATTTTACCTTACAAGTAGTCCTCACTTACCAACCAGTCATTCAGCAAGCATTCAAAATTAAATAGGGTGCTTAAAAATAATTGTACACCCTATTTACAACCATTTACAACATCTGTAGTGTTCCTCTGCAGTCATGTGTAATCAATCCACTTTTTCCAGTCTCTTTTGTATCTCTCGTTTGAATGTTCTTTGAGATATGCTGAGATTTTGGCCATTTCGGCTAAGTTCATAACTTTCAAAGTCCATTCTTGAATTGTGGGTAAATCTTTCTTCTTCCAATACTGCGCCACCAAGAGTCTTGCTGCCGTTATTAAATACAGGATCAAATTAGTCTCTGCTACTGTAAAATCAATGCATATACCCAGTAAAAACAGCTGGGGGGTAAATTTTATCCTTCTTTTAAAGATGTTTTGCAGGATCCACCATATTTTTATCCAAAATGCCTTAACATTACGACATGTCCACCATATATGAAAATATGTAGCATCACAAGAACCACATCTCCAACATTTAGGTTGAACATTTGGATACATAGAGGCAAGCTTTTTAGGATCTAGGTGCCATCTATAAAACATCTTATAAAAATTTTCTCTCAAGTTTTGTGCTTGTGTAAATTTCACATTTCTTACCCAGATTCTTTCCCATGTTTCAAGCATTATTGGTTCCTCGACATTCTGAGCCCATTTTATCATACAATCCTTAATCAGTTCCGTTTCAGAATCCATCTGTACTAATACATTATATATCCTCTTTATATGCATTGAGCTTTGATCTCTTATTTGTTGAGCCTCTGCAGTCATGTGATTGCCATTGCAGTCAGTGTATATTGTTCTGGACCTGACATGATTCCCCCCCCTTTCTCCCCTCCCTTTGCAGAGCAGATAGATTGGAGAGAAAGGGATTGAAAGAAAGTAAGCTGTTCTACATATTCAAAGCAATATGATCATTCTGGCAGTCCAGGACTGGGAGCAGCAGGCATGCTACACAAACAGCTTACAATACTCTCTTGAAATCTGTTTTCCAAACTCTCCACTTTTAATAGGTGGGGGTGGAAGGAAAAAGCAAGCAATTTTCGTAGTCAAATTGTTTACCAAAAGAATGGTTTCCCCAGCCTGGGAATTACTAGACCCTGCCTTGCCAACTTCCTTCCTAATGATACAAAAGATACTATTTTACTTATTATTCTGTATTTATCTAGAAAACAGTGGACAAGTGAATCTTCTTCATTCCTCTGACCTGAGTATTTTTCTAAATGGGACCCTGCTTGTTTAAATTGATTCTATTGAAATCATGTATGCTCCATTTTCCCATTTGATAGTATCATAAAGCCCAAAATGACATGGTCACAGAAATGACCTTGGATAAATTATATAGCAACATTTACAAACACATGGATCAAGTTGGGACATGAGGAAACCATTAGAAAGAAACTCAGGCTAATTCTCTGGTATATAAGGAAGGGGGGTAAAACACAGTCAGGCTTTCAAGATTCTGTTTCTAGAACCTATATCAAATACAGTAGACTTCCATAATTGTGGAGCATTTCTTGACCTAACCTATCTTTAGTGTTACATCATTCTAAAGATTCCCATTTTTTTATCCCTTCCCCAAGCAATTTCCTATTGGATCAGTTCCTGGCTAGCTGATCCATCATCTCTTCTTCACTTTTTTGCACAATAAAAGACTGAGAAAACTACTTAGGAAGTTTGGGGATCTTACAATCTAGGATGAGTTGGAAAGGACCCCATGAGATACCTGCCTAGTTAAAAGTCCCCCATTATTACTACTGGTATGTATTTTCTCCCTGAAAATTCTATAATCTGGTCTAGGAAGCCTCATCTAGATCACCTGCCTGACTTGTTGGCCTACAGGACATCCAACAATAATATAATTGCTTCCCTTCCTTGTATTCCTACCGAAATGATCTTGAGTGGTCCCTCATGTAATGCTTCTGGTGTGCATATGGTGCTGTCTGATGCATAATAAGAACAAATTAGTATTTGAAGAAAATATGAGGATTGCAACAGTCATTGGTCACCATTTGGACAAAGATTTATTAACCAAACAAAGGAGGTGCTGCCACGGTAGATGATAGAGAACATAACTTTCTAGGAGAAAGATAATCAGATAAAGAAAGCCCACTGAACAAGTACAACAAACAGGAATTAGAGATAAAATACAGCATTTTTTTGAAGGTCTGACAGAAGAAACTCAGACTCTAAGGCTTCATGGAGAGAAAAAGATGCTTGCTGACCTGGGAATAGGAAGTATAGAAGAGATGTATCTTTATGCTACAAGGAAACAGAGAAATATAGCTGATGACTCATTTCTACGAGGAATAGAAAAAAACCCTATACATTGACCAGAGCCACTTATGTGCAGTCTGCAAAAAGCAAAGATTAGAATATAATAGAACTTCATCCAAGATATCAGATTTAATTACAACTATCCTGTGCT
Source organism: Thamnophis sirtalis (assembly GCF_051295495.1). Lineage (NCBI taxonomy): Eukaryota > Metazoa > Chordata > Lepidosauria > Squamata > Natricidae > Thamnophis > Thamnophis sirtalis. Next base: position 116,686,593 of record NW_028261386.1, on the reverse strand, counting down.
GTTAATCCACATGGAGGCAAATTATACTGCCAAGAGTCATATCATCACTGATTCTGGTTTCAGGTTTCATTTTATTTATATGCCGCCCTATTCCCAGCGGGACTCAGGGCGGCGCACAAACCCAAAGGGGGAAAGGGAAACACAAAAAACTACAAATACAGGCATTTAAAAAACGACCAACAGCCACACAGATCGAGAGGGGAAGGGAACTCATCAACCCCAGGCCTGCCGACACAGCAAGGTTTTAACGGCTTTTTGGAAGGCCTGGAGAGAGGTGAGGGTCCGAATCTCTGTGGGGAGTTCGTTCCAAAGGGCCGGAGCTGCCACAGAGAAGGCCTTCCCCCGGGTAGTAGCCAGATGACATTGGCTGGTAGACGGAACCCGGAGGAGGCCAGCCCTGTGTGATCTAATGGGTCTTTGGGAGGTAATTGGCAGCAGGCGGTCTCTCAAGTACCCAGGTCCAATACCATGAAGGGCTTTATAAGTGACGACTAGCACCTTGAAGCGTATCCGGAGACCAATCGGTAACCAGTGCAGCTCACGGAGGATAGGTGTAACGTGGGTGTACCGAGGTGCACCCACGATCACTTGCGCGGCTGCATTCTGGACAAGCTGAAGTCTCCGAATGCTCCGAATGCTCAAGGGCTGCCCCATGTAGAGCGCATTGCAGTAGTCCAGTCTTGAGGTCACGAGGGCATGAGTGACTGTTGCGAGTGCCTCCCGGTTCAGGTAGGGACGCAATTGGTGCACCAGGTGAACCTGGGCAAATGCCCCCCTGGTCACAGCCGACAAATGATGTTCTAAGGTCAGCTGTGGGTCCAGGAGGACTCCCAAATTGTGAACCCTGTCTGAGGGGCGTAGAATTTCACCCCCCCCCCAGCCTGAGTGATGGAATACTAACCAGATTTTTGGGAGGGAAACACAACAGCCACTCGGTCTTGTCTGGATTGAGCGCAAGCTTGTTAACCCCCATCCAGACCCTGAATTTGTTTGTTTGTTTATTATATTAATTTATATAGCAGCTCATCTCACTCATCAGTACAGAATGCAAAACCAGACACCAAAGAACAAGACCAAATAATGACAAACAGCAATAACACAATAATAGCACAAGGACAAAGAAAAGGTGACTTGGTCGATTCAGAGGTTATGCTAAAGGGAGGGATTTGGTTTTGGGGAGAATTATTTGAATCTTCTCAGCAATGGACTGCTGGCATGAAATTCATACTTCAAATGGACTGATAAATAAGTGGCAGGAGCATGATCAGGGAGGTTTAAACTAAATCTTCCCTGCATGCGTAGGGGGAAGCAGGGGAGGGGTCATGCGTGCATTGCATTATGGGTGCGGGCGCTTTTGGCACACGATGACAAAAAGGTTAGCCATCACTGTTATATGCCCCCCTAATTCCCAGCAGTCATTGGAAAAACAGGAAATAGACTTCAACCTTTCTAGGGAGCAGGTTGAGAGAGCTTGCTCCACTTAGTATACAGTATACATGGTTTCTAAATTCTTAAACTTTATCAAACTATAATTATTGAGAGTCAATGACTGTTTCTTTTATTGACTGCCAGATGTTCATGTTTCTATAATGGTTTTCCCCAAAGATTTGTCTTTCAGATGTACTGGACTTCAGTTCCCATCTCTTATCCAGTGTTTTCTTATAGTTCTAAGTACTCATTTGTAACTGAATGCCTTGAATGTAATTTATGGATAATTATGAATGATATGTGAAGTTAAGTAAGTTGACCTCTTTTGAAGTGAAAATTTAATACCACCTATTGTGCTTGTCCCCATCCCTCACACAAACATTAATTTTTAAGCATACATTCATTTTGTTGAAAGCACCCAGTTAATTGGAAGTTTTTTTTAAAACTCACATACATTATTTTCTGTGTTTCACGTTTTAGAGGTTATATGTTAAACAATAAGGAAGATAATTTTTCTAATCTAAAAAGCAGCTATATAATCCCCTTCTTTACAAGCAATACAAACTAACAATAGAAATGAGTTTAACACCCAGACTTCGAAATGTATTCTGTTATTTCTTTACCTTACTATAATTATATTTTAATTGCCTCTTTAGAAAATCCCATTAAATTTTCCTTTCTATGTGAAACATACCTATTGCAGTTAATAAATATGATATAATTCTCTCGTTCCAGCTTCAAGATCATTTTGTTATGGTGCAAGAGATTTTGATTAATCTCCCAATTATTATTAATTTTTTCAGTGTCTGCTGGGTTTATCTAAAATTTGCAGAACTGCTTCAGGCAGAGCTTACTAGAAAGAATTTAATGCACTTTGCTCTGCATATGATAATTTAATCTTTGAAAACATACTTATTTTTACTTATTCAATACTTCATAAAAGATATTCTGTATAAATGCCAAAACATAGACATGGAAAATAGGGGGGGGGGAACTGTCTGGCATGTTTAGCTTTATCTTTCTGCAAATAAAAGGAAATAAGTTGCAACTCTGTAATATTTATCTAGTCTGTCATGGAAACTGCTCACAAGCCCAATGTGAACATCACATAGGATGGGCTGGTATAAAATGGTATTAAAAACAGTCTAGCAAGCTTTGCATTCAACAGAAATGGAACCATTCATCTCAAAATGGACAGTGCAGGACCTTGAGATGGAATTTGGAAATTTATGCATAGGGCTAGGAACTTTACAACATGTACCAGGATAAATTAGTGCAGCTGGCAGTCCTGTATTATTACATTTTGGAAACAGAGCAGCTCATTGGGACTTTGTGTCTATTAATTCATGCCAAAAAGGGAGATTGATCTTTTCTAGGATACTCTTCCAGAGAGACAACAGCTGTCCACTAAAAGCTACTGTAGACAGCAGTTATTCCCTCTTCAACTAAGTTTTGTGGAAAGAAAAAGATGGAATGGGAAACTACTGAATGATTACAAGAAGAAGAGGGTATAGCAGGGACTTGTTCTCCTTTGTAACTCTAGGAATGAAACTCAGTGGATCCTATGATACTATAAATGCCCCATTTCAAATAATCTTCTCTATGCTCTTTGACCTTACTGTACTGATTGTCAACCCTGAAGCTGATCTGACTGGAACCATTTTGAGGCTTCAGTGTTGCCACACTGGAGCTGAGGGATAGGGAGAGGGAAAATAGATATAGATTGGGTTCTATAGCCAAAACAAAAGACTTTCTCCTGGGAATCAAGGACTTTCCTACAGGTGGCCAAAGAGAGAAAGGAGGAGTGAAGTTACCAGGCAACAGGACAGCACCCTGGTTGGGCCATGTGACTGACTGCTTTGTAAAAGGGGGGGGGGGCATTTACTTTTAATTAGGTGAAAACCACAGGAATCTTCAGAGTCGGTTTTCACCGAAACTGCCAATATGATATATCCAATAAAACTATTCTTTGAGGAATCTACCTGCCTCGGAGTTTTGTTTGCTATGGATGTATTACTTGGAACCCTGACACTGACAACTCGTGCTTCTGCCAGAAAGGGAAGGTAGGTCAAAGAGTTTGGAGCTCAGCAATATTTATTAAGAAAGTGATAAATGCCATGGTTCTTACAAATATGTCTGGTGTCAACATCTGGATTGGCATGAGCACGCCACAACCTCTAGGGGGTGATATGGCTCTCTCTGCAGCATTATTTCTAGGGGGCTCCCACCAATATCTGTATAGATTCATGTTTACTGATGGCTATTTTCTTATTTTCGTTTAAAAAATGTCTATTGCAAAATAATGCCAGGTAAATATTTTTTCCCATCAGAGGAGCAAAAGCAAGGTCCATTATTTTTGCATTCATGACAGTTATGAGAGTTACTTTACAATATGGAAATGTGCACCCTCTGAATGTTTGTTTTAAAAAAATATAACTTGACAAAGCATCCTTTGTTCTTTGCTTCCATTGGAAATATAGAAGCAATTATAAACATGGGATGGGGGCTAAGGGTAGAAGTTCATCATTCACACAGGTTTAAAATGGCTAAAATTATACCTAACCACATCACGGTCTGCAATACAAAATACCTTTGGGGGATGTAGGTGATTGTTTATGCACTGTGAACTTTATTGGATGCTGTGACGACCTTTGGATATCTCGCCTTCAGTCTCTGTGGAATTGTGCATCGTGTTTTTTTTTTTTATATCAGCAATTATAAAGTTGCTGTATTCATGGAAAAGAAGAAACTGGCACGTTTGCAGTGTTTTGTGAGTATTATAAGCATGTTATTATGACAATATGTCATGTTATTTCATGTTATAACCCCGATTGTTATTGTAGATTTTAATAGAAGGCATGTAGTTGGAATTGCACAAAATACATCTGCTCCAGCACTGTGTTTCGCAATTGATTAAATACTTCTGAAAAGTACCCAAAAGAACTTTATCTCCTTTTTGACATCAAACTGGAGAGGATACAGATTGTACTATATGAAGGGTGCAATCACACAGCTAGAATTGCCACTTGGAGGAGAAGTTGAGGTCTCACTGACATTGTTTTCAACTAGAATTATTAATAAAAAATCATGTAGTTGGCTTGTAGCAATATAAAAATTGTTTGCAATTGCCTTTTTCTTGGATATTCAATTTCTTGCGCTAGCCTACAGCTCAGAGGTGGGTTTCAAAAATTGTTCGAACCTACTCTGTGGGTGTGGCCTCCTTTGTGGGAGTGGCTTGCTGCCCATGTGACCAGATGGGAGTGGCTTGCTGCCCATGTGACTGGATATGAAGATGCCGATGACACTTGTCAGAACCACCTTAAATTACCTCACACACAGCACTGGCATGCATAAGAATATGATGTAAACTTGTTTTTTAAAAGGCATCTTTGGTTTGCGTTAAAACAACTTCAACACACGCAATGTTCTGATTGCACCACAAACGCAGTAGTCATCCTTACCTTTCACAGAGGTACTGAGTTTTATAAATATGAGCATGATAGTGTAGAATAATCATATCCAAGGACCAGTGGTGGGTTTCAAAAAAATTTGGAACCTCTTCTGTAGGTGTGGCCTGCTTTCCGGGTCCACTGGTGGAACCTCTTCTAACTGGTTCGGTAGATTTGACGAACCGGTTCTACCGAATAGGTGTGAACTGGTAGGAACCCACCTCTGCTACAGCTCTTGGAAGTTACCCACCCATTTATTTCATTCAGATCACAATAGAATGCCACATTTTTCTGTGCATCACCTTGCATTTCTTTAAGTCCTGTGTGGGATTTTCTTATGCATTCTCCTCATGATATGTTGAAAGACTTCTAGAGTTGTAATCCCAGCATATAGCAGCAATCTAGATGATCTTGGTTGATGTTGAAAAACCTAAGCAGAGTCTATATGCTAGACTGAGAATTCAAAAAACCCAGAAGACAAATGGCAAATCTCTTCTCTATTCCCCCCCCCCCCCGCCAAAAAAAGATAACTTTATGGTTGTAACTCTGTAGTTGTCAGGAGTTGAGCTTCACTAAAGAGAGACTTTATTTTACTTCCATAGAGATGCGAATGTCACCCCCCAATCTCAGCAGCAGGGGGTGTCTGTGGGTGAGATTTTTAAAAAACCAAGATGGTGGCTAAAGATGAAGTTTCCCCTGGCACATATGTGCTAGTTGTTCCTGACTCTAGGGGGAGGTGCTCATCGCCATTTCAAAGCCAAAGAGCCAGCCAAAGATGTCTCCATGGTCATGTGGCTAAACATCGGAGGTGCACAGAGCGCTGTTATCTTTCCACCAAAGATAGTTCCTAGTTTTCTACCTGCATTTCTTACATGCTTCCGAACTGCTAAGTTGGCAGAAGCTGGGACAAGTAACAGGAGCTCACTCTATTACGCGGTGCTTGGGATCTGAACAGCCAAACTGCCAACCTTTCTGATCGGCAAGGTCAGCATCTTAGCAACTGAGCCACCATGTCCCATAAGATGGTGGCTACAGGGGTGTAATTGATACAAAATTAGGTAGATTTTGATTGCCACCATCTTGATATTTTATTTTTTAATCATACTCTTCAGACATACTTGCTTTGCAGGATTTCCACTGGAGTGGGAGGAACTCAGTTGATAGGAAATGATCTCAGCTTCCCAAGCTTTGGTGTTGTGAGAATCCAGGGACTGGCACCAGTCTCCAACTGGCACAGTCCTGGCCTGTAGAACAATTCTCAGTATAGTTTGTATTTTATCTTCTCTGTACTACTAAAAACCTTCATTCCCTAATCTTTAATGAGGTGAATCAGTAAATCATAGGGTAAGACTACTTCAGGATAGGTACCTCAAACTGGCTAAATTACAGGATTCTAGGATCCATTACTTCTGTGAGAATGAAATTTTAGAAAGTTCCTGCTGTTTCAGCCCCACTGTATGGCTGTGGCATGGCCATAGTTAGGTGTTCTGCATTTGCAATGTTCCCTGATGCCTTCCCATAAGTCAATGGGGAAGCCTGGGAAATCTGCAGGGAGAAAGACAATGAGAAATATGTGACTGTGGGTTTGTACTTGCAACTTTCTTCCAGGGTATCTTGCAGCTGTAGAAAGTTGTCACCCACCCCTCTTCTAGAAGAATGAAATATTTTAGGAAATACTAAAAAGGAAGAATATTATATTTTCCTAAAGGAGGAATGGGGAAACAAGCTCTTGGAGACAGAAAGCAGCCCCCACTTTTCTTAATAGCCCTCAACTTAAGAGATAAAGAGTTTATTGAAAGAAGCCAAGTATCTAGGTAGCTCTATTCATAGGCAAAAATTCCCCCGAGGTCCTCTCTTTTTTTATGTCAACATTTCTTAATTAATCTTAGGTGTATGACTTTGAATTCAACACTGCATTCTGACATGGTAACCCCACAGTAGGTCGACTTCTGCACCTGGAATGTGAAATTGTCAAGAGACTTTGGATGTCTTTGTGTAGTTGGCATGTGATTTTGCATTGGCCCTCTGAATGTTATTTGACCATTACAATCTATATTCTTCTTCCTTTTTGCCTCCTCTTCCTCCCCCTCTTCTCCTTCTCCTTCCCTCCCTCCTCCTCCTCCTCCTTCCTCCTCCTCCTCCTCCTCCTCCCCCTCTTCGTCACCATCCCTTCCTCTTCTGGAAGCCATGTTTCTTAAGTTATTTTTTTCTAGTACAGCAACATGTTAAATGATAGTAGTTTCTGCTATGTTGGAAGTTTGGGGAAACAAGGAAATGTGTGTTTGTTGTTGAAATCCAATTCTTTTCCATCCCCTTTTAAAACTCTTTAAATGCTGTATTTTAGTTTTGGGTAGAAGTACTGTTTCAGTAAATCTCCTAATTCAATATTATATATGTGTGTTAATTGGTGACTCTCTTGGGAATTCCAATAACAGCTTTATAAGCGCATTTTATAGATGGTTGTGGAAATGAGGCAAGTAATTAATTCTGGCCTTTTTATCATCTACGAGCCTATGGATAATGTTAGGCATATACCTAAAAATCATTTACGTACCTATATTTCCTGAGCTGGAGGGTAAGGCTATTAATCTGACTTCTGAATATAACTTCTTAGGACAAAGCATCTAGCAAAGCCTTATTTAAGTTCTGAACAAAGGTAGGATTAGCCCTCAGCCCCAATAGGAATTGCCCAAAGGTCCTTCATTGCATCAGCACTCCAAACTTCAACCAAATCTGGGAGCTCAGACAACATACGTAGCCAGCTATGATCCCTACGTTACCCCTACATGGCACCAAGGGAGTCTGACAACAGCCAATAGAATACATATTCTTGCACAGGAACAGGAAGTTCAAATGCAAAGCCCAGAGAAGGTATAAAAAAACCGTCACTGTCAACTCCATGTGGTCAGCTGCCCAGAATCGCATGTGGTTGGTGGTTCTGCTTCATCAATAAATGGACCCTCTTTCCAATCAGCCTCCAGCTTCCATTTTGTTCTCCAGTGCCTTTCTCCCAGCTTCAAACTGAACCAGAAGGATATTTCTTCCAACACAGGGAAGGTTGCAAGTTGCTCAAATAAGTCTCCGGTACCTGAACCTACACAATCTCTGACAGTCCCTTTGCACTTGGAAATATATCTGAAAGGATGATGTAGAAGATCATGGATTGTCCTATCTAATTTGGTATCACCTGCAACGACTGACTCATTATCTTTATTCTTAGATAATGAAAAAGTATTTAAGTAAGTATGGTTTTCCTGTATGGATCATTGAGCCATTTGTGCTGCTTCCTGCTTCCTCTGGTTTCCTTATTCCTTGCTAGTTTTAGCTAGAGCTTTTGACAAAACTCAGTGTATAATATACATGTGCATTGATATTTTCATAGAATACTCAACGCAGTTGGTGAAACAGAATAAAAAAATCCATTTTGATTTGTTCCTGTTTTTCTATGATTCAGGTTAGATTATATTTCCTGCCAATTTTAATGTAGCAAATTAGGCTGGAAGGCTTTTATTTTTCCTGAAAACCTGCTAGTACCATTATATTGCTATATTCTAGTTCTCTCTGGCAAAAGAGGCAAATAGATCTTGCATAGTTTTGTAAAAGGCTGAACAAATTCACATTTGATTGTTTGAAGAGTTTGTGGGTAAATGCCATTTGCTCCTACTGATGCATTAATTTCTAATTTTCGTCTTTTTACCTTTTAAAGGATTCCTCTTCCTCAATAAATGAAATAGATACAGATGCCTTCTCAAGCTTCTTTTCTGATGGAAAACTGCAAAGAATTACAAAGAGAGTTTTTTTTTTGTAAGCTTCCTGTCCTGCTTTAATATTCCTTTCATTTCTTTGGCTTCAAACTTTTGTTTCACCTCCCTAGATAATTTCCTGTTCCTGATGTATTTTAATATTTGTTTATATGATTGTTTTTCTGGAGTTAGTTGTTTCCTCAGGCAAGAATTAATACTTGTGAAAGGCTGCCTATTATTTTCAGTGGTTTATTGGTCTGGGGTGTTAGGGCAAGGGGGAGAGAAGACAGCATTTGCATGATAACTACTCCTGCAAATGTTGTGACTGACATACCATATCAGACCTCTTGGTGCCAGAATGCAACTTTGGAAGGTAACAAGGTGTGCTCACATCTTTATTCTGGTGTCCTGTGATTTTGTAATGGATGCTGCTTTGTACCACATGCGTTTCTTTCTTGCTTTTGTGGATTCCTTGAGCTACTTTTTAAATATGCAGGATTGCTATTAGATCTATTATAGATGTTATCGTAAGCCTCCATTATAGTGGTGCAACTAGTACATTTTTACAGAGATATAGTGGGCCCAGCTCTCTATAGTTTCCTTTTAAATAATTTGAGATAAATATGTTAATATTCCCGTGACTCGACAAATGCGCGCCCGACAACAGCGCGCCAACAAAACTGTGGCGATAACACCGTGACGTCGACAGCGCGCCCACGAAGGCGCGCCGACAAAAGAGCACCGACAGAAGCGCGATTATGGTTCAGGTAAGGGTTAGGGCAAGGGTAAGGTTTAGGTTTAGGGTTAGGGTTAGGGTTAGGGTTAGGGTTAGGGTTAGGGTTAGGGTTAAGTTCAGGGTTAAGTTTAGGGTTACCTTTAGGGCTAGGTTTAGAGCTCGCTTCTGTCGGCGCGCTGTTGTCGGCGCGCTTCTGCACTCATTTGTTGGTGTGATTTCGAACTCGCGGTTTTCTCCCCACGGTTTTGTTGCCGCGCTTTTGTCGAGCGCGTATTTGTAGAGCATGTATTTGTCGGTGAACCAATACTTCCTCTACAGAAGACAATACTTTAAGAGGAGGATTTATTCTGTAATCATCTTGATTTATTTATACAATTTTATGTCAGACTTGGGGGGACTGCTGGGGGTTTGCAGGGGTTCGGGAGAACCTCTAGCTAAGATTCTGCGCAGTTCGGAGAACCCACAAATCCCACTCCTGGCTGACCCCACCCATCCCTCCCCTCCCCTCCCAGGAGTCTCCACATGACCCATTTTGGATGCAGATAAGTGCAGGGCATGCATGGAGGCTCGGGGAGGGTGAAAAATGGGCCTACCGGAAGTTTGGGAAAGCTGGAAACGGGCCCGTTTCCGGCCTCCAGAGTGCTCCCGGAGCCTGGGGAGGCCGTTTTCACTTTGCCAGAGCTTGTTGCAAAAATCACATCCACACACAGATAACTGATTAAGCAAGATTAATTAACTTCTTTATATGCATAATAACACATGAGTAAATGTACAATATCAATAGTGGATTCTCCAGCATGGTAGTAGTTACAGGCAAAATACAGGCAGATGAGAGATTGGTTTCAGTTTCAATTCAGAGAGCAGAGTAGATTAGTTCTCTTGCACAGACTCAGAGTTACATAGGTAAACCATGCCCAGGCTCTGAGCTGTCTGGCATGGCTCTCAATCACCAAATAGTTCCCATTGGCTGACCCAGTTGCCATGCCTATGCATTGGCTGACCTTGTTACCATTTCCTATTCCAGCCAGTCCCCAATGGCTGACCTGCTGCTATGTCCTATTCCAGTTCATGAATAGTCTGACAGACTTGCAAGTTCAATGAGATTTACCTTCAGTTGAGACATGACAGCATAGATGCAAAAATAGTTTTGCCTTTTTTGTATGTGTTTTATTACATTCAGTTAAAAATGTAGCTATTGAAAGTAAATGTTTGTAGGAGTGAGAAATGCAATTAAGGAATTGTGTTTAAAAATATTTTAAAAAGAAGCAAATATTTAACAAGAAGACCTCAAAGGTCCCTTCCAACTCTGTTATTCTATTATTCCTATTTATGGAACAGAATCATTCCTTTATATAAAAGTTCCCAAAAATCCAGTACTTTTCAAATTATTCTTAATTTATAAATTCTAGACAATTTAAATAGAATTCTATGCATTCTATAGAAAATAACTTCCATCGTGCTGTCAATCTCCTTGCATCAGCCTTGAATATTTCTAATTTTATATCTTTACTTGGATCAGAATATCCTAGTTGACTGTCCAACTATGTGTGGTTAGTGACATGAAAGTGTAGAGGACAGAGGGAAAGGCCCTGAAGGACAGAAGGAAGAGTCACTACCAAGGCAACAGTCAGATAAGCATACTGTAGATAAGAAACTAATTTGAGTAAATGTCTCAGACAAAAGCTCCTTCCTACCATAATTCACAAGAAGAAAAGGTGAAGAATGGTGAATCAGATTCAGACTTGGAAAAATATGTTTCTATTGTTGTTACAGTAAAAGTACCCTTGTCCATATGACATTGGTTTCTTAGTCTGGTCTACCTTGAGGAGCTGACAAAATATCGTGAGATATAATAGGTTGTCCTTTCCCAACTATCAAAATTGTTTGTTCTTTAACTCCGATGACCAAAAACCATGTTGATTAAGAAATACTAAGAATTGAAATGCAGCTTGACTGAAAGATTATTGGTCTTTTAAGTTGTGCTGGACTGGAATTTTCATTTCTACAGTTATCTTGATGGCTGAAGATGATGGCATTTAAGTCAAATATTTTTGTAGGGCATTAGATCAGGGAAGGCTGATAAATAGTATATTAGGTAATGCAAATAGTTAAAACTGCATGTATGCTTGAGTTGAGTAACAGTGACATTCTGAGAATCCATTTCCAGCTATCCAGATAATAAAAATATATAATGCCTTTCCATTAAAAAAATAATCTTCTATTTGTATTATTTCAGTACTGAATTTGACAAATAAGAAATAAAAGACAACGTGGACAATAGGTCAGAAGTCAATCAATATTGTTGGAGGTGGGAATGTTATTACTGTCATGGCCATCCACATCTTCTTTATATAGCATAGCTTAATAATCTTCCTTGGTTTTACCAAAAGCAGTGTTGAATGGGAAATCTCGACATCCCAAGTAGGCTTAGCAAACACAGAAATATGGCCAGATGCAGATCAAACTGGTTGTGCTTCAATCTGGGATTCTGGAAGAACTATGGAGAGCTATGACCTCCTCAGCTGACAGATGATCAGTCTTTCATAATCCCATCAAGTAGACGGTGAAAGAGGAGAAACATTTGTACAGAACTTGGAAATAGTTTTATTAATTCAACCAATACCCGGCATCCCTGGATATAGGGTCCCCAGTATTTAAGTCACGTCTAACGTTGGTACCTATCCCCTTCCAATCTCCGCAAGATTTCTGGAGTTAGCTGCCATTATTATATTCTACAAAGCAAGGAACGTTACATTAGGCAATGTGATAAAATAAAATAGATGGAATAATCGGAATATCCTTGAGGTTACTCTTATCTCTTGTGTAAATCTTTCGCCAAGGAGAGGCACTACTTGAAGACACTTTGTGCCAGGCCTTTCCAAATAGAAAGTGACATATGTTCTGCTAGAGCTAGGATATATCTTTCCTCATAAATGAACAATGAGAGTCTACCTGGCTGAGGTCTCTGGATCCAAGCATTCCTACTACTCCAGCCATTGATTTGTCTCCGTGAGCAGGGGAGGAGATACCAGAGGTGGGTTCCTACCAGTTCGCACCTATTCGGTAGAACCGGTTCGTCAAATCTACCGAACCGGTTAGAAGAGGTTCCACCTGTGGACCCGGAAAGCAGGCCACACCTACAGAAGAGGTTCCAAAATTTTTTGAAACCCACCACTGGTCCTTGGATATGATTATTCTACACTATCATGCTCATATTTATAAAACTGAGTGCCTCTGTGAAAGGTAAGGATGACTACTGCGTTTGTGGTGCAATGAAAACATTGCGTGTGTTGAAGTTGTTTTAACGCAAACCAAAGATGCCTTTTAGAAAACAAGTTTACATCATATTCTTATGCATGCCAGTGCTGTGTGTGAGGTAATTTAAGGTGGTTCTGACAAGTGTCGTTGGCATCTTCATATCCGGTCACATGGGTGGCAAGCCACTCCCATCCGGTCACATGGGTGGCAAGCCACTCCCACAAAGGAGGCCACTCCCACAGAGTAGGTTCTAACGCTTTTGGAAACCCACCACTGGGAGATACATACTGTACATGGGAGACAAAGTCTAGTCTTCACCAGGTTGGAAATAAATTCAGTTGATTTCAGCAAGAGAAACTGTTGTCCAGTATGTAATGTCTATCTCTCCCATTAAAAGTTTCAATCCAAGGAAAGACAAACAAGTATGTTAAATTAGACTGTTCTTGGTTTTCCCCTCTAACACATTTTGTAATTTTTTTTCTGGGTTTTTTTTGAGAGAGAGAGAGAGAAAGAGAGATGGTTATGTAAAAAAATTGAACCAGCACAGTTGGATATTTTTGCAATATTGAATCTGGAATTCAAATGCCAAGAAATTGCTAGAAGAAAGAAAACTTCAGATGAGGCAATTAGGCTTTTATCAGCAGTGAAAGAGGAAAAGGGTTCATCCTAATGTTTTTATATGTTCATATAGAAATGTTTTAAAATTATCAGCTGAATGAAATTTTTAACACCTTTAGTCCTCCAATGTTGGTATTGTTTATTATTAAAAATAACAATTCCTTATTTTAGTTTTCCCCTCAGAATGCAGTTTGAATAGGGATGTGTACGTGAAATTTAGGAACAAAATAGCACCAAACATAACTAAATTAAAGTTTAATAATATTTTTATAGGTTTCTTGTTTTATTTATGATCATCATTATTAGCAATAATGCAATTTTAATTACAGTTAGAATTATGCCAAATCTATTTTGAATTATGTATAAAGTTGTATTCTGCCAAATAATTCAGACTTCAAATCCCATCAACTGCAGGCAGCTCCCCCAATACTAAGATTCTGTGGGAATTTGCAATCCAAAAAATTAAGGACACACGGTTATCTAACCATGAATAGTAACGTCTGCTTCTTTCTATTTGTAATCTTTTATTAGAAATCTAAGATCCCAAGACAATATGGTCAGGAAGACAATATGATCATCATTTCCCAGGAAGGAATGCTATTACTTATGAGCCATAATATAACATGCTCGTGTTATATAAGCTTGCCATCATGTTATAATGGAAATATTGCTTTTGGATTTGAAAAAAAATATAATTCACATGATTTCTCTCCAAGAAATGATTAGAATATTTTGGGATTATCACTCTAAATCCTGGTTTGTACCCAATGATAGCTGAATACTTGCACCTAGATTGAGGTTTCTTCTACAGTAGAAATAAATTATGGCTTAGAGCAGCCTATTCATTTCTGTATTTTGTTTAATCAATGTCCTTCTGCAATTTTTAGAAAGATATTAAGGGAAGCAGTTCTAAATTGCCCTTCAGTCTGGAAGAGACTCCCTTCCCACACTGTCAACTGTATACTTTTTAATGTTCAGCAGCCACACTTAGCTTTATTTGAGAGGTCAAATATCACAGTGGTTATGGTAACACTGGCAAATTATGGGAGAAAGGTGTAGGATTTTGGCTGGGTTTTTATTTTAGATTTTGAGAAAAATTGGGAAGGGGTCTTATTTTTTAATCCTATGTAGCGAATAATGTCAAATTATTGCATCACATTTTTCCTCCATTCCCATCTGAAAATGGTGGAATATCCTCCCATTGGTTAGGGACAAATTAAAGTCATTGGGGAATTCACTTTTGACCCTTAGTTTGAGCCTAGATCTGTCCAGCTCTAAAACAATTTTAAGATATAATAGAGAAGAAAACAGAGGAAAAAACCCATAGTACAATTCAAGAGGATTGAGCAAAGAGGTGCCAATTTAAACTTCTTTGGAAGAGAGATTTACCAATGGGTGAATTTAGACATTGGGGATGGTGGACAGACAGCAAGCCTTTCAAATTTCAAAGTGAAACTTAAAACCATGAGACATAAGGGAAGAGGAGAATTTTCAAATGATCTGTCTCACTGACAAATTGACAGCATGGCTTTATATAGTCTTGAATTGGATTTACCAGCCTAGCTAATGCAAGACTGGCTAATCAGGCCAACATAAAATATGCTGAAAAACAATAGCATTTACATGTTGCATTGATCGGAGCTTCTGACCTGTTCAAGGCTATCCCAAGGCTAATTGTATCCTAAGGCCAGTAAGAGACTACTGACAATATCAAGTCCAGAGGTTCCCTATTCTTTGAAGCTGATTTCTCAGAGTGAGGCAAATCCATCAGAACAGACGGTTCTCACAATCTCAGATTAGTTTGTCTGCAGCCCAAGAGTACCTATCTCTAGCTTGTCTAGATTGAAATATGAACATAGGCTTAAAAAAGACATATCTACAGGTTACGAAGCCACCAAGCCATAAATAAGAGCAGATCAGCAATGCAACAGACACAAATTTGGGTAACACACTTTATTCTGAAACAACAGAGAGCTTAGTATACCGCCTGTTCCTCATGTTTATTGGGCAATATATTATATAATTTTTCTTCCTTTCCAATTGTCCTCCTGTACCTGTTTAAATATCTGGTAACCAGTGGTGGGTTTCAAAAATTGTTCGAACCTACTCTGTGGGTGTGGCCTCCTTTGTGGGAGTGGCTTGCTGCCCATGTGACCGGATGGGAGTGGCTTGCCGCCCATGTGACCAGATATGAAGATGTTGATGACACTTGCCAGAACCACCTTAAATTACCTCACACACAGCACTGGCATGCATAAGAATATGATGTAAACTTGTTTTTTAAAAGGCATCTTTGGTTTGCGTTAAAACAACTTCAACACACGCAATGTTCTGATTGCACCACAAACGCAGTAGTCATCCTTACCTTTCACAGAGGCACTGAGTTTTATAAATATGAGCATGATAGTGTAGAATAATCATATCCAAGGACCAGTGGTGGGTTTCAAAATTTTTTGGAACCTCTTCTGTAGGTGTGTCCTGCTTTCTGGGTCCACTGGTGGAGCCTCTTCTAACCGGTTTGGTAGATTTGACGAACCGGTTCTACCGAATAGGTGCAAACTGGTAGGAACCCACCTCTGCTGATAACCCTATGTTTGCTAAATCACATTTATTTCCTTCCTTCCTATAGAGAGCATAGGGAATGGCTTTAAAGGACAGTGGGAAGATCTATTAGCAATAGCAATAGCAGTTAGACTTATATACCGCTTCATAGGGCTTTCAGCCCCCTCTAAGCGGTTTACAGAGTCAGCATATTGCCCCCACAGTCTGGGTCCTCATTTCACCCACCTCGGAAGGATGGAAGGCTGAGTCAACCTTGAGCCGGTGAGATTAGAACCGCTGAACTGCAGATAACAGTCAGCTGAAGTGGCCTGCAGTACTGCACCCTAACCACTGCGCCACCTCGGCTCCTATTGCCAAAGCAACGATTAAACAAGTGCAGTTTAAATCCATTCCAACAAACTAATTTGTGCCCAAAATTTCTCTTACTAGGTGAGAAATTTGCTAAGTGAGCTTTGCCCCATTTTAGGACTTTTCTTAAGCGAATCACTGCAATTATTAACTTAGTAACATGGTTGTTAAGTGAATCTGGCTTCCCCATTGACCTTGCTTGTCAGAAGGTCACAAAAGGAGATCACATGACCTTGTGATACAGAAACGGTCATAAATATGGATCAGTTGCCAAGCATCTGAATTTTGATCATCTGGTTGTGGGGATGCTGCAGTGGTCATAAGTCACTTTTTTCAATCTGTTGTAACTTTGAACAGCCACTAAATGAACTGCTGTAAGTTGAGGACTACCTGACCTATATGGCATTGCTTTCTTAGTCCATTCTTCCCATAGAACTGACCCTTCCCTCCTCCCTCCCTCCCTCCCTCCCTCTCTCCCTCCCTTAAATTAAAGACCAGCAAACAAAAGATGCATTTAGCTTAGAGCTGCATATCTGCTTCTTATAAGTGGTTATAAGTTTCCAAAAGCTCAGAGGCATCCTGGAGAGAAAAATATAATATGGCCAATTGGAGGCCTGGCCTCTCTTTGAACCAACACCAAAGGTGGTATCTAGAAGAAGTACAAGAAATCTGAGGCTATTCCAAATATTGAGACCCAGCTTTTATTTCCCTTAAAACAGGGGTGGAAATGTATCATGCATTTGTAACAGCATTTGCATGTAAATGTTGGACAATATTTTTTCCCTCCCCCAATATTGTCTTCCTGCCTTCCCTCCCACTTGACATTCCACATCCAGAGCATCTTGGCCCATCGTTCATTAGCCATGAAGGGCAACATTTGCCACAAACCATCTTGAGGCATTTACGTGCTTCAGTACAGATAAATGTTTCCTGTCAAAGAGCAGCTCATTTTAACTCTCCTGGAAATAATGTTTTGATGATGTGGCGGTCATGAATAATATTTTTTCACAGCTGTATTTACTCCCTCAGCTTCATTTTCCTGAAGTGATTAACAGTTTTAGGAACTGAAAGAGAGGCGGGAGGGGTGTGTGTGTGTGTGGTGGTGGGGGAAGACAAATTCAAAAGACAACAACCGCCACCACAAAGACTACACATTTTGTTTTGTTCTGTAATAAGTGCTCCTTATTAATAAGGCAGTATGCTCCCGAGGAGATAAGGACTTCTTGCCTAAGAAAGAAACTTTGCTGCCTGTATCTTGGCCTCATCTGCATTTGTTATTATCTTCTGGCAAGATCAAAGTCATGGGAGGGTGTGTGTTAACTGCAGCCAAATGGAAATTGGTCGGGCATTCAGTGCCCGAAACAGGGAGTTCATGGCATGTTTCTTTATTGAACTGAAATAAAAATGTGTGCAGGCACATATGCCTGTGTACACGCATGCATGCACACACACTCTCGGAATAGCTATTTGACTTTTGGAAAAACTTGTGCCTGTAAGAATTTTGCCTTCGGCTTGTCAAAGAATAAAACTGGATCATAACATGTGTGCCTAATATTGTAGAGTGTTGTAAAACTCTCTCACAGCCCACTGCTGCAGTGATAGAAAAAGATGAATTATTCAGAAGGCAAAGAATTGCTTCCCTGGAGCATTTTTCTATGGTCTGTAAAAATTTAGCATTCTTTTCCAACTGTTGTTTTTAATCTTGCTCCTTAAATTTGTTTTATGGTCTCTCTTAGGAGATTTTTGTTTGTTTGGTTGTTTATTGCAAATCAGCTCCGCAGGGAGACGGATCTTATCAACATGTTATCAATCTTCCACAGACTTGGTGCTTAGAAACAGAATGAGTCATCTCTGCGAGAAGAGAGGATCCAGGTCGTTCTTATGCTAATAGCAGAAACGTACACACGAAACTCCCTGCTCCACTTATAGTTATAGCTTTTTATTACCAGTAGTTTCTTGACTTATTCAGTTAACCCTGTGGTGGAAGGGAGATTTCTAGTTCCGTTTCCTTTTGGAGTAGGCCAGCACATACACTGCGTCCAAACCACTAGTCAGAATGCTCCTTTCCCCATTAATCTAGTCCTAAGAGTGGGGTAAATTTCTAAGAGTGGGGTAAAGTCCTAAGAGTGGGGTAAATTTCTAAGACTATAAGTCAGGAGTGTCAAACTCCGGGGGCTGGATCTGACCTGCGGTGCCTCTGCCAGTGAAAACGGTGCTCGGGAAGGCTGCGGGCAGCCCTTCCAAGCTCTGTTTTAAATAGCAGAGGGTTTCAGGAAGCTGTTGCAGCCAAAAATGGAGCTTGGAAGCCCGTTTTCGCTGACCAAGTACTTGGGCGCCCACCAAAACAAGTGACATCAAGCTGGCCACACCTACCCTGGCCATGTTCCCCCTTCCCTCAACATCAAATGCAGCCCTGATGCAGCCCTCAATGAAATTGAGTTTGACACCCCTGCTATTAGTAGTTCTCTACTAATCCCAGAATTATGCTTGTAAGTCATTGTCATTGTTAATCGAGCATCCACATGAGCAGAAGTAATTTCCCCCCAGTCTTTTTTGTTGTGGTCATTAAGTGAGTGCAGCAGTTGTTAAGCAAACACAGTGGCCATCAAGCAAATGAAGTGGTTGTTAAAGCAAATGTGGCAGTCATTAAGCAAACCCTTTCATATGAATGGGTGAAAACAGCAAACAAACGTTGTAAATTATAGTCATTAGTGACTTTGGAATGTTGCAAAAGGTCATAATGCTGACCTACCTGACATATGACCAAATGATAGAGAGGCAAGACGAAAATTTATAATGGCTGTGGTGCTTTATGTGCTGTAAAGCACTCATTCCGTGGCTGTCATAATTTTGGCCAGTTGTAAAACCACTAATCATTAAGGACTACCTTATGAGAACCAGAGATGGGTTTCTACCAGTTCGCACCAGTTCGGGCAAACAGGTAGTGGAAATTTGGCCTTGGTTGCAGAACTGGCAGCGACCCAGGCTGGCCACGCCCCTGAATTGGTTTCCCAGTTGCTGCTGCCGGCATGTTTTTTAGTAGTTTTTCACATTCTTCATGGATGCGCAGAACAATTTACAGTGAACTGTGTACGCATGCGCGAAATGAACTGGTACCAACGATGGTAGGTATTCATCCCTGATGAGAACATGTTCTGTCCCCCCTTCTCCGCTCGTTAACAGACGACAGGCAAACAAACTTAAAAGGAACTCTGTTTATCAGTTCTTGGCTCAGTCTGGCTGCGAGCCCAAAAATAAACATAAAGTCTTTGCCTGAAGATAACGGAATGCAAAACAAATCTCTCTTATGGCAATGCACTTCTCCAAGTGTATCCTTGAATCAGGGTTACAGAAAACCAATCACTTCTCCAAGTGTATCCCAAATAAACCACGACCGATGATCAATGAATGCATGAATGAACGAAGGAACATTGACTCCTGCAACCAGGGCGTGGCACCATCCGTCCTTTTATCCCCAGAAGATGCCCCTAACGAGCCCCAGCTGCATTGTTAAACTTGCATCCCGAAAAGACTCACAGAAGACTGCTGCTGAGTCACAACAAGAACATATCTATGAGCAAAAACAGTTCAGCTCCAAAATGCTGTCCTTGTTTTCCCTCTTTCCAGTCACCTCCCTTGAAGCTTAGCTTTTAAAGGTTAGGTTTATAAATCACATATTTTGATGGTAAGAGGTATTCTAGTGCTGGGTAAATGCACTGCATACTCACCTCAGTTTTGCTGGCTTATTTGTGTTGACTCTTGTCCTTGAAGCTTCAGTTTCAGCATGGAGTATGCAGGTGAGTATCAATGGCCAGAGTCACGTGGCAGAAGAGTTTAAAGAGTTCTGAAAAAATAAGAGAGGATCTCAGATCCCCTCTCTCCTGGCCTATTTTGTGTAGTTGCTGGCCATTTGTTTGGGGATTTTTTTGCTTAGTGCCCATCACCATGATTCCCATATGGGCTTCTACTTTGAAAGTCAGGGAATTAGAATAAAATCCTTCCCCACCCTTTTTTTTAAATAAGACTAACAAAGTCTGAAATGCTGAAAAATGCCTTTATTGTATTTATGTACAGGGCAGTTCCATTAAACCCTTAGAATTGTTTTGAAAATATAAATTATTATCCTGCCTTATAACCTGAGATCTACAGGAGATAACATCGAGGAGACTGATATTTATTTATTTCCCACCCCATTGTAATGGTTGCTAGTTTTGATCTAACTCGTTTTTCAATTCTTTAGCAAAGTAATGCGGAGCTTTGATGCACTGTGAGCTGAATTTCTTTTGCATTTGATGTAAAGGTATGGAGAGAGATAGCCTTGATTAAGGTTTGTAGGTGTTGTGAAGGGAAAATAAAATGCAACTCAGACCTTGAAAGAGAAGGCATGAGGAAGAAACTGCCTTGATTCTCTTTGGTATAAGAGTGGGCAATTCTGTTAATATACCTGCAACAATAAAATAAACAACTTTTATTGTTGCGTTATGCAACAATATGCAATATCCATACTCTGACCTTGAAAAATTGTCACTTTATGAGCTCCTGGGATTGTTCTTTGATTGGCTACCAAATTTGGGTCACTTTCTTAAACTTCTTCTATTTTGTTCTCATGCCAGCTGGACTACCTGAGCCAACTTAAAAATATCTGTCCCTATTTGGATTCAAAACCAGCTTGCAAATGTTCATTTTACAGTGACACTCTTGTCCTCTTACACCTATCTATGCCACAAAAATAAGTGTTAATAACTTTCATCTCTGTCGGCAGGTATTATTGGGTGTCTACTCAGTATATATATATATATGTGTATATGTGTGGATGCATGAATGTGTTTATTTTGCCAGAGCCGCTGTCAGCCTCTGTTTTGCTGCTTGCTTTCGGCTGCCACTTAAACGGGGAGGGAGAGCATGGTATTTGGGTGGGGGAATTGTACAGTGCTGGAGTGACTGTGAAAAGGGAGTTGTTCTCACCATCTACTGCGCATGCTGCAAATAGAGGAGTTGCCGCCAAGGCCAACTGTCCGGCATACCAACCTGATGATGATTTTTGAAGATCTCTCCAACATGACACCTGTGGGGTGTTTGGATTGGACTATGGGATGGGGTTACCAAGGGGAGGGGATTGGGTCACATATTGATATCTATGATTACGCGCGCTTTTGCCTCAGATCTTGCTTTGCCTAGCTACTATCTACTCATGTCCAGTAAAAGTACTCTTAATTCTGCAAAATGGAGTTGAGTGGTTTCTTTCTTGGTTACTGAGGGAAGCAGTCGTGACAGCCGCCTTTTTATTCTCTGTGGCAGCTGCTTATTATTGCCGATATCACAGTAGGACAATGATTATAACTTCTGCCTGACATGAAAAGGTTCACTGGTTCAAACTTGACAAATGCCTATCTCTCTGTATTTCAATTACTATTTTCCTTGTCCTTAGCTATCCATTTTACTGTTTCTCTTAAAACACATTGGAGTTTCCTCATCCCAGAATCTCCTCACAGAATTAAGCACTTATAATTTGAGGGAATCAGACTCTGCATTCATATCTGAGTAGGACTGATAATAAATGAATATTTAATTCCAATCAGTTTCAGTGTCTCTGTCACTATGTATCTGCCAATTTCCATTTTGTCCCTTGGTTTGAGTAATGGCATTCTATTATATAAATATGTTGGCAGCAGCCGAATGCTTATGCAAGGATGTTACTACTTTTGACCATGAACCCTCTCAGAGAATCTTTTCTGATCTACGTAGTATTCACGGGAAAGCTAAAGGATTATATTACAAGATACTGTTATTTTAGAACAAAATATTCTACCATATAGTTATCTCTTTATAGAGAGAAAGGCAGTCCAGAACTAGGAAAGATAAATAAATGAATTAATATTTGCTTGTTCGTTGCATTTATATCCACTCATTTCTGTGAGAGCTCAAAGTGGTAGCCATCATTTCCCCCAATTTTATCCTCAGGAGCTATATTGGGCTGAGAGTGAGACATCCAGGAAGGTTCATGATTATGGCTAGAGTTGATGTTAGGTCTTCTCAGCTAAGTTGAACAGTACACTATAGTTCTATTGTGTTGCAGTATAGCTGAACAAACAGTCTACTCAAGACATGCCCACAATTGCTGTGAGAGATAGAAATGACCATATAGGGAGGTGAATCAGGAAGAGGAGCAGACAGCAATCAACCTCTACTTATTTGCTTCCAGTCCACTGTGGGCCCTATCCCTTAACCCAGGTTCGCCTGGTGCACCAGTTGCATCCCTACCTGAACGGGGAGGCCCTCACAACAGTCACTCGTGCCCTTGTGACCTCAAGACTGGACTACTGCAACGGGGCAGCCCTTGAAGAGCATTTGGAGACTTCAGCTTGTCTAGAATGCAGCCACGCGAGCGATTGTGGTGCACCTCGGTACACCCACGTTACACCTATCCTCCGCGAGCTGCACTGGCTGCCTATTGGTCTTCGGATACGCTTCAAGGCGCTAGTCGTCACTTATAAAGCCCTTCATGGTATTGGACCTGGGTACTTGAGAGACCGCCTGCTGCCAATTACCTCCAATAGACCGATTAGATCCCACAGATTAGGCCTCCTCCGAATTCCATCCACTGGCCAATGCCGATTGGCGACCACCCAGAGGAGGGCCTTCTCTGTGGCTGCCCTGGCCCTTTGGAACAAACTCCCCATGGGGATTCGAACCCTCACCACCCTCCAGGCCTTCCGCAAAGCCCTTAAACCCTGGCTGTTCCGACAGGCCTGGGGCTAATGAGCTTTTGTCCCCCCTCGAATGGTATGGTTGTTGTGTGTTTTAAATTGTGGTATTGTTTTGTTCGTGTTCTTTTTCTTACTTGTTTGTACCCCCCCCCCCTTGACTTGGGTTGTGAGCCGCCCTGAGTCCCCTTCGGGGAAAAGGGCGGCATAGAAATATAATAAATTCAATTCAATTCAATTAAGCCTCCTCAGATAGCTTTTGTCAGCCCAAAAGGAAAACATAGATGGATATGATCATTATGTCATCAAAGAAGCCATCTAAGGGCTTCTAATGTGTGACATATAATGAGAGGATAGGGAGGTGGTTAGGACTATCTAGCTGAGGCATCTATTTGAAAGACAACAATGAGATGTGCTGCCCACTGTAGTTGATGAGGGTAAAGTTTCTTAATTTCCAGTTTTAAAAATTTGCAACAGAATGATAACTAATAATCTGAAATAAGGAACCTAGAAAAAAATAAACAGCTTCATCCTGTCCTCACCTTTTAGGACTATCTTCATCCGAGGCAGAGTTAGCAGAAATCCCAAATAGCTTTAGAGTCAAAGTGTGCTTAGATCAAACAGGAGTGCATAGATGACAGATGACTATATCCCTAGGCATTTTGCAAGTTGTTTTCGACACCTACAATGCTTAGGAAACAACTATTACATATTCCCTGGTCGTTTGAATCTGCCTTTTTGGGAAGTAAACATTTACATTTCTTTGTGAGATGATACAATTCATCTTTTTTTCAAATATTACACCTGGAAAATTGTGTAATGAATGCTTTGAAGACTACCCTTCTGCTAAAACATCTCTTCTTGCTATTAAGTCCAAGAATTTGCATGTGACATAGCACTTTTAAGATAATTTTATTCATGCACTAGAATTATGGTTTTGAGACCTCCTGCATGAACTATGGAATATCATAATTAACTAATTATAAGTAATAATAATAGCAGTTTAGGTTTTTTTTTCATATAGGAGGACAAACTGAACCCAAAAGCCACAGGAAATTAGACAGGGTTAACAAATGACAGTGTCTATGCCTTTAATTATACTGGCATTTTAAATGAACAGAAATCATGCATTAATTGTTCTCCCCATGTATTTTGATTGAATACATTTTAATACATTAGTAAACAAAGTTATTCTATATTCCATGGCATAAATGCATGCATTAAGTGAGACTAAAATATGGAAACAGAATTCTTAGAGCTCAGTGACCTCAGCCGCCTCACTTAAATACAGTTTTTAAATCACAGATTGTGAGATAAATGAAATGTCTTCGGGCCTTAGTGGGAGAAGCTTGAAAGCAGGTCAAAGTTATTTTCTCCAGCCTTACCCTCTTCTACAACCAGTCATCTGAGGTTGAATGGGGAGTTCTGCAGTGAGGCCATACTCCATTTGGCTGTACCTAGGTCAGTAATAGCGAACTTTTTGTTAAAGATTCAAAAAATATGTAACTTGGTTCTGCTGGCACGTCACACCCCAAAAGAAAAGAGAAGCAATAATCTAAAATTAATTGGGAGAGCCGTGGTGTTGCAGTGGTTAGAATGCAGTATTGCAGGCTAATTTTGCTAACTGCCAGATGTTTGCACCTGAAGGTTGGCTCAAGGTTGACTCAGCCTTCCATCCTTCCGAAGTTGGTAAAATGAGGACCCAGATTGTTGGGGGCAATATGCTGACTCTGTAAAACTGCTTAGAGATGGCTGTAAAAGCACTGTGAAGTGGTATATAAATCTAAGTGCTATTGCTATCGCTATCGATTTGCCCCACCCAACCAGCCAGATTACCCTGAACAGCAGCACTTGGTGGCACTGCTAAGGCTGGGCCTAAAGTAGAACTTCAGCCCTAGCGCCATTGCTATCACTCAAAAAGGTCATCTTGCACCAGTCTCCAAGCTGAACAGGTCTCGGGGAACAACATGATTGCTCCAAGATCCAGCACTCCCCAGGATCTGCTGCATATCACTTTTTTCTTTTAACAGACCCCTGTGGCCTACCTGAGGCTGCTCTGGATCATACAAGGTTTTCATTTTTCAAGGGTCTTTGGAGAAAGCTCTTGTGTAGCCTCTGCAGCTTCCCAAAACCACGCAAAAGCATACTATGAGAGCAGACCCAATTCTCATGTGGCCTCACATCTTCCTAAAATTGTGCAAGGATGGGGCATGCTTTCAGAAATAGCTATTGGATGTTGGTAAATGTTAGCATGTCACCAAAATGTTGTGGTATATTGACATGTGTCTCATAAGTTCGCCATCACTGACTTAGTTACCTTCCCCAAACTGGCAATTCCAGTTAGTCAGATTCTGGGAGATTTCATTTTCCATATCATTTTCCTCCTATTTAACTTCCCTTTTTTTGTTTGTACAAATCTATCTGATTTATGTGAGGAAGCCCCTGATATTAATTGAATTAGTTTTGTACCTGGGGTGAGTTCCACTCTCCTCAAACAGTTCTAGCAAAGTGATCCTACTGGCTGAGTAATACTCATCCTTTTTAATCCTTAGCATTTAGACTACAGTAAAGCAGATAAATCTTTGCTTCAGGGGAGATAGGTCAAGCTCAGTTCTGCGATGGGCCAAGGATTACTGGGACAGATTGAATAATGCCTCATAATTTTTTTAAAAAATAATAATAATTTGATCAGAGTCTTCTGATCTTTTTGGCTGTCATTTTTCCAATCTCCAAGCAGGGTGAATGGGATTTTGAGTTTGTGGATGAGGTGTATTAACTCTAGAATCAAAGGACTATGGGAACGATGAGATTTATGTGCCATTTATTAAGGTAATAATACAAAAATGTTTCATCTCTTGACAGAAAAAAGGTGGTTGTGTGAAACAACAGAAAAAATGTGCTAAATCCATTTCTATACACAAATAATAAATTCTGTGAAATGAAATGGTACAATTTTTCTTATTTGCACGTACTTATTATGTCAATATCAAGCATTTAAAGTATCTTTGATGTGATATTTTAGTAGTCATTATCCACATAATTAAGGGAACAGATCTAATGTCATTTTTTATACATGCATCTACGCTTGCATTTGGCAGCAAAAGAAACCCGTGTCCTACACTGCCCTCTTTCATATCAATGAAGCAGCAATTAGTCCACCATTGCTCCATTAGGATTCCTTGTCATTCAGGGGCAATGTGTTGCCAAAGTAGCTGCAGCTGTTTCAATGCAACATCTGCCAGCATCTCAAAACAAGAAATGTCATGTTTTACATAATTTCCGCTCAAAGCCAGCTCCTAGACACGGTGGAACCTCGTACAAATATAATTTTTTAATGCTTCCTTTGTAGCGAATTTCAATAGGATGCTCTAAAGCAGTGTTTTTCAACCTTGGCAACTTGAAGATGTCTGGACTTCAACTCCCAGAATTCCCCAGCCAGCGAATGCTGGCTGGGGAATTCTGGGAGTTGAAGTCCAGACATCTTCAAGTTGCCAAGGTTGAAAAACACTGCTCTAAAGGTAAGCTAAAGAGTAACTCTGATATTCTCACTGGATTTACTTACCGGTAATCAACCTTTCTTCATTAGGCATCACATTGTCATTTGAATGGCCTTGCCACCCTCATTGTACTTCCTATTACCATCATGCTGGTCTTATCTAATCATCAGCGTATGATTTAAGAACCCTTAGCCTGATTGTTTTCCCCTGCAACCACAAAATACAGGTGCAAACCTCTGAATAGAATGGAAGCAATACAGAAGAGCATATTCTAGCAGCTCTTTCTTCAGAATGAATGCATACTGAGTCACCACTCCAACAAAGTGCCTCCACAACACTATTGTGCAATATACACTGTTGTGGTCTGGGGTGCTTGTGGAAAAGAGATCTTGATGTTAAAATAAATAGCTGAGTAAAGAAAATACGTTCAGTCGGCAATGGAATTGTGACAAAGGAAATACCATGCAAGAGGACTTTGGGAAAGAGCCTGAAAATAAAGCTGCCAATGGTAGTCCATCTCTGGAATATTGTAGACAAGTCTGGTTGCCACCTTTGAGAAGATATAGAACAGAATCGGGAAAAGAATAAAAGGAGGCAACCAAAATGTTCAGGAAGCTGAAACATCTTCCTTATGGAAAAATACCTGTTGCAGAAAGACAACGCAGGGAAAGAAGCATGTCTCCATCTCCTCCAGGCTAGCATCCCAGAGGTACGTGGTTGGGCATGGTGAGAAACCAAAGGTTGGACTCAGTAGTGGGATTCAATTTTTTTTACTACCTGTTCTCTGGGTGTGGCTTGGTGAGCTTGGCAGGGGAAGGATACTGTAAAATCTCCCTTCTCCTCCCCACTCCAGGGAAAGGTTACTGCAAATTCCCCATTCCCTCCCAATCAGCTGGGACTCGGGAGGCAGAGAATAGATGGGGGTGGGGCCAGTCAGAAGTGGCATTTACCGGTTCTCCGAACTACTCAAAATGTGCATGGAATACCTGGTTTTGGGTGGCTCTGCCTGATTTGAAAGACACATTTTATTCCATGCATGGGATGGAACAAGGTTCTAGGCATGGAACTGAAATGTGTTCCCCTCTCCCCTGGGTAGAGAGGTTCAAAGGCGTGAGTGCAGAAAAAGCCAAGAGAGCAATAGCTGAAAGAAGGCAGGGGAGGAAGGAAAGGAAGATGTTATAGTGAGTAAGGACATGGGTGGGAGCAATGGCTGATGGGAAAAATGGAAGAAGGGAAGGCACTAAGAAATAGGAGTGAACAGATTGACTCAGCCTTCTATCCTTCCAAGGTTGATAAAATGAGGACACAGATTGTTGGGGGCAGTATGCTGATTCTGTAAACTGCTCAGAGAGTGCTCTAAAACATTGTGAAGTGCAGGGGTGGGTTTCAACCGGTTCGCGGTGGTCCCCGCGAACCGGTTGGTCGGCGAACCCGGAAGTAAGTAACTTCCAGGAGCGGCGAAGGGCCCACCCGCCCGCCCGCGCTCCTTACCCGGTTTTGACGAGTTCTGCACTTCCACGCATGCTCAGGATGCACACAGCGCCTGCACGATCCTCCAAGAGCAGCTGGAGCATCGCACAGACGCTAGTACACATGCGTGCACTGCGCGCGTGCACGAGGATGCCGCCGGCCCCGTTCCAACCGAACCGGTTGGAACGGGGCGAGAAACCCACCCCTGGTGAAGTGATATATAAGTCTAAGTGCTATTGCCATTGTTGAATAGCATTGGACATTAACCACAGCAGCAAATAATACCTAAGGGAAAGGGAGGCACTTCCTAATCAGGGGTAGAGAAGAAGCAGATGGGATATTCAATGCTGGGTGCAGCTGAAAGGAGAGAGAGTGACAGGACCAACTCTTGCTGTACTTATCTTTTCTGTGTATTGTTTGATCTGAACCCACAAACAGAATAACAAGCGTTTGGAGAGATCTTGGAGGTCTTTTAGTCCAACCCCCTGCTCAGGCAGGAAACCCTATACCATTTTAGACAAATGGTTGTCCAATCTTTTCTTGAAAACTTCCAGTGTTGGAGAATTCACAACTTCTGGAGGCAAGTTGTTCCACTGGTTAATTATTCTAACGGTCAACAAAGTTGTTCTGAGTTTCAGTTTTGCCAAATTATGGGCGATCTGAAATGGTTCAGCAGAACTTTCAGAATGTGATGGTATGTTCTAAGTTTGCAGCAACCCTTTAAAAAAAAAAGTATAATGCAGAACCTTTTCCAATTGTTATAGCTGGTTCCATGGGAGTCAATTGTAAATGTATGGCATATTGCTGGAGTTGTAAAAGAGATTCATATTAATTCCCCTGTAATTTGGAAGGTGCAGAATCTGTGGCACGGTGAATAAGATGGATCAAAAGTTCACAAAAAAGGAAACATCTCCCCCTTCCAACAGAATCAATGTGCAGTATGTGCAAATATTAGAAATATTCATTGCTGATTGAGACCTAATTAGAATAGACAATGGTCAAGAATTAATGTAGTTGTCCAAAATTGGGGAGGTCACCACGTTTTAAGTAGGCTACCCTAAACTCTTTGGAGGAAGATTTGGACATTGAACTACAAATAAATATATAACAATATCATTATAACCATGTTGGTGTACATACAAATGGAATAGCACGAAGGAAATTATGGGACTATGTCTCAATAGCATCAGTCTGCAGAAGGATAGCATAGATCAAGAGCATCTCCAGGAAATGTGGATATTTTCTTGGCTTTTTTTAACCTCCCACTGCCCCTACTTGGCCAGTATTATAATTCTTATCTTGATGCTACAATTACATACCTCTGAAAGTGTGAGGATTTCAACTCCCAGCTGTTATGAGCACTTTTTTTTTAAAGCAGCACTGAATAATAATTTTAAAAAAAACTATTGAAATGAATACAGAAACCTTCCAGCTGGTATAGCTTTGGCCAGACTGCCTAGGGATTCTGAAAGTTTTAGAGGGCAGTTTGTTAAGAAGGATGATACATAATGCCATTTAAGACAGCTTTTTGACCAACCCTTCATAATTAATGCTCCTGTGATTTAGGAAAAGGGAAATTTATTATGGCATTTTGAAAGGGGAGTGGGCTACAGGTGGCCATAACTGAAACTCAGCATTCATAAATGGATAAGCACATATGGTTTTATAAATCTCAATTAAAACAGTTGGCTACTCATTTTTTATTTAATTGGTGACTCATCACTGTAGCTCCCAAAAAGGCATAGCTAACTAGACTTTTTTAAAAAAAGCGATGACTTCTTTTATCACGATTTGTAGTTAATAACACTTCCTTGGCACCTCACATCTGGAAACATCTCAGAAGTGTGGGGGACATACATTTGGCTGATTCTGGATGTATACAGCAAGCCGATAACATATTGTATGTGTGTGCAAGAGAGAGAGAGAGAGAGAAAGAGAGAGAGTGAGTAAAGTGATGATTTCTTTTTTTAAGACTGAGCAATAGTGGGTTGAGAATGACAACATCACTTTGTGTCCACCAACGCAGGAAACGTGTGCAGGCACCTCAGCTGTCTGTAATGCTGTCTCACTGCACCACAATGTGCAAGAGATCATGATTCCATCTATGTCCCTTTGCACTTCATGAGGATTTCACAAGATATTTCTTAAAGCAAGCAGGAAATTCCTGATTATTTACCTAGTTCTTGCTTGCTTGCTGTGGACTGCCTGAATCTAAAAGGATTCTAAAAGTACAATTACAGAGTCAGCACCAAATAATTGGAGATGTGCAGAGTCTACATATTTCTTGCATGATTTATATCCTATCCCAATGCAATAGACTCAAGTCTGCTTACATTAAGTGTTCATGTCTTAAAATATATATTTAAAAAGAGGAAACAAGCAAAGGCTCTGTAAAAACAGCCTAAGCTCCTAATTCTTGATGTTAAGCATAGACTTCACTGCCTTTTAAAATACTAAAATGGAGGGCCACCTGGATCCCATGAGGAGCCCCCCCCCCCCAAGAGAAGACTTTCTTCTGGACTCCTGCTTCCCTGCTATCCTGGTGGGAAGGAATCTGAACATCTCCTTCCAGACTACTTACGCAGATTGAGTAGGTGCTAAGAGTGTCCTAAGAATCACGGACCTAAGTTATACAGGGTTTTTCAGGTCAAATCCCACAGCTTTGAAATGATTTTGGAAACATTTTGGTAACCAATGTAATGCCTGCAATGTACGTTTCACAATGCCATACTAGTTATCATTCACTAGCAAGCAGGCTGCTGCATTCTTCACCTTGATGGAATTTTCAGGTACAGTAGTTTTCAAAAGCACGCTTGGATATATTACATTGTAGAAACACAATTTCAAGGTGATGACAACGTAAGTAATATTTCGAGACAGTTACAATTGGCAGTCCATTTGAAGCTGGGCAAAGACACCCCTGGGCAGAAATTTAACCTGCTGATCAAGAAAGTTCAGTAACCCCTCCCCCCATCCGTCAGTCTGCTAACCCCCTCCTCCCAGATTGCAGACTCCAGCTTGCAGTCTCATCCAGCTGTTTCTTGACTCCACGTACTGGGTGAACACTCCAGTACATTGCTTATTTGGCTCAGAATAGATATACAGTAGGGATGTGGTGGCTCAGTGGCTTAGATGCTGAGCTGATCGATCAGAAAGGTTGGCAGTTCAGCGGTTTGAATCCCTAGCGCTGCATAATGGAGTGAGCTCCTGTTACTTGTCCCAGCTTCTGCCAACCTAGCAGTTCGAAAGCACATAAAAAGTAGAAAAAATAGGAATCACCTCTGGTGGGAAGATAACAGCGTTCCATGTACCTTCGGCATTTAGCCATGCTGACCACATGACCATGGAGACCTCTTTAGACAGTGCTGGCTATTTGGCTTTGAAACGCAGATGATCACCGCCCCCTAGAGTCGGGAACATCTAGCATATATGTGCGAGAGGAATCTTTACCTTAGAAATACAGTGGGGCATCACAAGCTTCCCTGTAAGAGATGAGATATCATCCTGAAGTGACAAATGTTCCCAGCAGCATCACAGGATATCATTAAGAGTCCATAGCAGGGGTGGGTTCCTGCCAGTTCTAACCTCTTCCTTAGAAGAGGTTCCACAAATCTACAGTGCCGTTTAGAACTGGTTCCAGCTCCCTCCCCCCGCCCTTCCGAACATCATCAAGATGAAGAGCGAGAGGAGGAATTCTGGGAGTTGAAGTCCACAAGTCTTAAAGTTGTCAAGTTTGAACACCCCTAGGGTTGTTTTTTTTAAGGATTAGGGGTGCAAGGGTCTTGTAACTTGACAGCTTTAAGACTTGCACACTTCAATGCAGAGTTCCTGAGCCAACATTTTGGTTGCTAAGCAAGAGTGTAGTTAAGTGAGTTTCACCACATTTTACAAGTTGGCCATGCCCACCCAGTCACATGGCCAGCAAGCCACTCCCACCCAGTCACATGGCCGGCAAGCCACTCCCACAAAGCAGGCCACACTTACAGAAGAGGTTCTAAAAAATTTTGAAACCCATCACTGGTCCCACCACTCACCATATTCTCATTCCAGGAGACATCATCTATCCCACGAGAGTAAAGACCTTAAAATCTGTCCCTTACCTGAACAGATGAGCATATCCTTGAGTCTACAAAAGAGGAAGTCCCATTTTACAAAAGACAACATAGAATCTTCAGAAGTTATCGCTAGAAGTGGCTACTAGACAATTCTAAGAAAAAGCATAGTAGGTCATGGGCAGTGAAGATACCACAGCTCCTCTTTGAGAAGGCCTTCCACAGCCAAGGCCTTTAATCTCTATGTCAATGGTAAAGGTAAATCCTGGGTCTCAGGTAAGAAGGCAACAGATATTGTCCTTTTTCAAACAACAGCAGCCATGGCGTGGTCTCTCTGGTCATTGATGGTGACAGGCAGCAGTAGTTTTCATACTTGCACAGTCAACTATAGGCAATGGCAACCCATTACCAAGCAGAAAGTTTTCTAGACCGCCGGAATAGAGGAAAGTGACTCCCAGTAAGATATTTGGCATCCCTTTCTGAGTTTTCTGTGTTTCTTCCTCTTCTCTTTTCCCATCACTCCTTTCATTCCTTCCCTGACTTGTATTCACATCTGTGTACAGCTAGTCCTTTAAACTCTGTTGAATTCCAGAGTTGGCAGAAAGTGACTCCAATTTCAAAAGGCAAATTCTCAAATGCTCTGCCTCATGTGCTTGATATGTCAAGAAGATGCTCATCTGGTTCCAGAGTGGTGGTGCTCTTCAGATTCCATGATGAAAAAATATAAATGATCCACGCTGTCATAAAAGTTCTGGGATCAGTCCCACTGAATCAGAACAAAAGTCCATCTAGCCCAGTTTCCTGCTTCCCATAAGAGCTGATCAAGAAGCCCAGAAATGGAATGAAAGTGACTCTTTCTCAAGATTTTGTCTCTTATTCTTGAAGTATGTTTGGATCCATCTGCGATTTGCCCACCTTTTCATGATTCAGAATCTTTCTTTTTTTCTAATTCAGGGCGTGCGCCTCCTTTTCTCTTATTTCCCTGGATGAAAAGCCATTTCTCCCCCTTTGACCCTTGCTACGTTATTGCCATTGTTTTTATATCAGGATCTTCTATCGTGCCCCTTCTGGGGGGAATTTTTGCCATGTTTCCATGCCTCCTGCTCCTAAATAATGCCATTTCTGTTTGCAACCAGAGAAGAGAGAGCTTCTTAATCAATCTCTACTCTCATCCATCATCTGAAGTTTAGTGCCTTGCATATGGAAATTCCAACATTTTGATGCTTGTATATGTATAGTTTATGACTGACTATCTTTTATTCCCTCCTCATACCACATTTCAAAGTATTAGCATAATTCTTCCCCATTTCCTTTCTCCAAGCCAGCAGCTGTTAGGGAGAGTTACTCTGGGAAGGATATTGCCCTGCTGCCATCATTATAGTAACTCAGAAAGGCTTCTGCATGCATGCTCCTTGCTCTGTCATTTTGATTACATGCAAATTCATTTACATTTTTTTGCTATTTTATTTCCGATCACTACAATCACACTTGATCTAGTGGCCTCTCAGAAAGATACCCACTTGTTTTTTTCTTTTTTTGGCAAGGTGTCTGGTAAGTACAGACAATAAATAGATGGAGAAAATGTCGGGCTGATAGCTTGGGATCAAGGGATATCTGTAAGATATTTTACTTTAGTAGAGAAACGAATTACTTTGCAGTTTTACAATCAGTGAAAATATAGGTGCATCTCTCTCCTACCTGAAGTTTGGCATAGACCTGGGCGGGGGGGGGGGGGAGAGAAAAAAATCAGTTTGGCAATATTCCAAATTTATTTAAATGAGCATTGTAAAATCTTTAGAAACAGATCTGTTGGGGATTTGGGAAACCTGTATTTTGCAACCTGAGCTTTCATATAGACATCCAACTTAATAACTGCTGATAGTCTTGCCCGCAAGGAATTCCTCTAATCCCCTCTCAAGCCCACTAAGCTACTCTTCACTGCAATCTCTTTGTAACAAAGCATTCCATAAATGCAGCAGGCATTTAGTCTTGATAATGGAGCCTGTGATTACTTACAAATACAACACATACACAAAGGCTTCCCCAGGACCCTGCAAATCTTTGCCAGGGGAGAAGTAGTTCATCTTCATCCTTTCAGTCAAATGAATGGGGTAGCCCAGTGGTACAAGACTTCTGTTGGTTTATTAAAGTATACAAGTTTTCGTGGGAAGGAAGAATGGTCCTTTCTTAGATTAATATTTGGTAAAAGGCATTTGTCCTCAATCTAGATCCATTCATGGGTGGGTGGGGATAACATTAGGACCGGAAAATCTTGTACTTGAACATGGGAAAGGACACTACATGTGGAGCCTGATGTTGAAGGCATTATAAGAAAAGCTGTAGCTCTCAAAAATCTTAGAGATGCATAGTCCAGAAGAAATCCAAGCCAATACCTGTTCAGCTTGGATGAAAAAGGATAGATTTCGTACATGAAATAATTCTGAAGTTGAATTTGGAAAACTCTTAATTTGATTAAAAACTGTGTTTCAAAAAAGGAGTTATGGGATATATTATGCTATGGCAGATATATGCATGCTCAGCCATGAACCATAATATTTTAATGTTCAGAAAATCCATAAATCCAAAATTATCAGAGGATGGAAGTTTAATGGAACATGTTTTAGAATATTTCTCTATTCAGAAGACACTAAAATAAAATAGTGAGAATCTTTCTGATGATATAGTCAAGCAACTGTTCATTAAACTCTAAATATATAGTAAAATTAATTAAACCTCATGATGAAATTTCCCCTGGGAATGTACTTGCAAAAGTGGAGGCATAATTTGAACAATCCAAGTGAAGGGAATTCTCTAGGGATAAAAAGGAGAGATGCCATCTATTATTACTTATATAGAAGAAAACCAGTGGTGGGTTTCAAAAATTGTTCGAACCTACTCTGGGGTGTGGCCTCCTTTGTGGGAGTAGCTTGCTGCCCATGTGACCGGATATGAAGGTGCCGACGACACTTGTCAGAACCACCTTAAATTACCTCACACACAGCACCGGCATGCATAAGACTATAATGTAAACTTGTTTTTTAAAAGGCATCTTTGGTTTGCGTTAAAACAACTTCAACACACGCAATGTTCTGATTGCACCACAAACGCAGTAGTCATCCTTACCTTTCACAGAGGCACTGAGTTTTATAAAGACAAGCATGATAGGGTAGAATAATCATATCCAAGGACCAGTGGTGGGTTTCAAAAATTTTTGGAACCTCTTCTGTAGGTGTGGCCTGCTTTCCAGGTCCACTGGTGGAACCTCTTCTACCCGGGCCGGTAGATTTGACGAACCGGTTCTACCGAATAGGTACGGACTGGTAGGAACTCACCTCTGAAGAAAACATACTAAAAAGGAATGTTTACAATGCTATTGTGAAACAGAGAGATAAAGAAATCAGTTGTCTTAAAATAAGTCAACCCATGCAAGGATTACAAAACATGAGGTGCAAAAACAGAAATACATATCATGGAATAATAGAGTAGGAAGGGATCTTCTATGTCTTCTAATCCAACTCCTTCGTCAAGCAGAAGATCCTAAACCATTCCAGACAAATAGCTGTCCAATCTCTTCTTTAGAACTTCCAGTGATGCAACACTCTCAATTTGTGGAGGCAACCTGTTCCACTGCTCCGACCCTCTGGAACGAACTCCCCGTGGAGATTCGTACCCTCACCACCCTCCAGGCCTTCCGCATAGCCCTTAAAACCTGGCTGTTCTGACAGGCCTGGGGCTAAAGACTCGCTGCCCCACTTCGAATGGTATGATTGTTGTGCTTTTAACTATGTATGGTTTCTATGTTTTTGTAACTCTGTTTGTATTTCCCCTCTCTTTTTGAGTTGTGAGCCACCCTGAGTCCCTTCAGGGAAAAGGGCGGCGTACAAATAAATTAAACAAATAAACAAACAAATAAACAAATTAAGTGTTTCACTATCAGGAAATTTCTTCTTAGTTCTACAGGTTGAATCTCTCTTTGACAAATTTCTGTCCTTTACTTTTTGTTCTGCCCTCAGATGCTTTGGAAAATAAGTTGAGCTGAGAGGTGGGATTCAAATTTCTTTACTACCAGTTCTGTGGGAATGGCTTGGTGGGCATGGCAGGGGAAGGATACTGCAAAATCCCCATTCCCATCCCACTAACCTGCATTCCAGTTCTGTTCTCCTGTGCAGGGCAACAAAAAAAGACCCAGCTGATCAACTGGGAGGCAGCGAATACATTGGGGGCGGGGCCAGCCAGAGGTGGTATTTACCAGTTCTCCGAACGACTCAAAATTTCAGCTACCAATTCACCAGAACTGGTCAGAACCAGCTGAATACCACCTCTGGTTGACCTCCTGTGACAGCCTCTCAAATATTGGAAGACTGTACCATGTTACCACTTGTCCTTCTCTTCATTAGACTAGACTTATCCAGTTTCTGCAACCATTCCTCGTAGGTTTTAGGTTCCAGCCTGCAATCAACTTTGTTGCTCTTCTCCGCACCCTTTTTAGGGTCTCAACATCTTTTTTTTTTGCTTCATAAATGCTTAATTGGTCATGATTTTGAAAGGAAAACAGATTACTGCCAGATAATGATATGTCAAGTAAATATACTGTATTTGCCATAAAGATACGTTTATAAGCTTTGATGAATCTTACCAAGGAAAAGTTAATTAAGTAAATGAGACAATGGTAGATATATGTGGAAAACTCATATAGTATTAAACTGAAATGTTTGGTTAATCATAATGAAAACAGGTATATTTCAAAAAGCATTTAATGTGGTTAAATTAAATGCAAATTAAAACATCTATATTGCCTTATGCAGCATGCCTGGGCTTAAGAATAGATTTTCAACTATTACAAAAGACCAGAAAATCATGTTAAATGGGAGAAAAAACAATCCAGTTAATTTGTTGGAATGTCTGCAATCTAAAGCAAATATAATAGCTCCATGCATACATGCATGCTTAATATAGTTCTAAAGAATAGCATAAAGATTTGGTCACAGATAAGATTATGTTAATAGGAAAATAAAGGATGAAGGATTAGCAATTGGATTTAATGTCAGTCTTTGCAAAAAGAAAGGGACTCAACAAGCAGCAATTGTTTAAAAGGAAAAGGAAAAAGAAACATTTTTTTTAAAAAAATAATTTTTAGACAGACATAGACAAACAAGACATAAAACATAAAACCATCTTTCATTACATACAGTGTGTTGATTGGTTACAAGGTTTTTGTGCATCCTTTCCATAGTCATCACTTGCAATTTATATGAAATCACATATTATCAAATCAAATATGTTTATATACATTATTATCGTTGTACCTCATTTGTTTGACTATCACTATTTATTCCTTCATTTTCAACGAGATATACTAAATATTGGGATAATTTATATTATAACAATTCATTACATCATCTTCAATCTATCCAATAATAATATATCTTTATATTATATTCAATATCATTCTATTGTTCTTGTATTGATAACATTCTCTAGTATCTTTTATTTCCATGTTTTTTTATCTAACCATTGGGGGGGTCTGCAGAATGCAAAAACTTTTTTAAAAAATTTGCCTCTTCAAAATCTTGGTGCATCTTAAACTCCGGTGTATCTTATACTCCGAAAAACATGGTAAGTACCACATGTTCAGTGCAGTTATAACTTGGAACAAGTGATTGTAACCCAAGGACTACCTGAATGAGCCAGCCAACCATTGGAACTTACGTTTGCAATGGACATACACCAATTTGAATGAAAGTGGGAAAAAGTAATTTTCATTTTTCATAGACAGTAACTCAAAATATACCTCTCCTAACCAGTAAGCATGAAGTGTTCTGATGTGCTTAGAACACACGTTAAATAAATACAGTGATTCAGGTGGGGTAATAGGCGGGGGGGCAATATAGCAAGCAGGAATGTGAGAATTCTGAACAATAAAGATCTCAACATGGAAAAACAGAGCCCCGAGGAAAATGGATTACAGAAAGAAAGTTTCAAAGCCTGCTAATCATGGTAAGATGTCTTCTGCTTGAAGCAAGTTTACTGGATGATCTTTGGGAGAAACCTTTAACACAGCTACTTATCTGCAAAAGTGTATACCGACAACATGAGAGGAAATCCAATTTGACACAGCTGAAAATATTTGAACAAAAATCCTAGTCATATATCCCCAAATTAACAAGGAACACATTGGAATTGCAAAAACCAATTAGGGATAATATTGGCTATGGGGTTTCAGAAGTGAGAAAGTATATACACGCAGCGTTGCTGGTTTTAATGGAAAAGGATAATCCCAAATGAGCTGCAATGTCTAGATACTAGTGCAAATCAGCATTGTCATTAGTCCTTGAATCTATCCAGAGAGCACACAAAAGGATAACAAGAAAAAAACAATAGCACATGGGAGAATTAGAAGGAGTAACTGCAAATGAGCCTGAGGAATTTGAAATAGCACCTGACTCAGAATAAGCTGATGACACAGAGAACCAAAATGTTGTGGCCCGCAGAGCTGGCAACAGAGTCGGACAATGAGGAGGTTGGGGAGGAACATGGGCCAGTCCTGGGGGTTGAGGAAAGCTCAGACGAGGGCAGTTAGACAGCAGGGAGGCAGAAGAACAGCTGGAGCCTGTTCCCAGTGTGTGCATGCACAAAGCTGCCAGAAGACAAGAACAACTAAGAAAGCAGGGTTGACTTAGGAGTAAAGCCACACCTTGGAGGTGATTGACCCCTCCCATAGGAAACAAAAGAGGAGCAAATAGGGAGTGCACTTTTGCAGGAAACAATTCATTCATTTGGTCGTTTCAAGAGTGGAAAGTTCTGTTTGTGACTATAAGAGACTTTGTGCCAAGTTTTGCCTTACCCTGCATTTGGAAACTAGTTATCTGGCAGTGCTCCAAACGAGATAAGGTTCATGTTGATAAATATTCCTTGGAAAGATTGTTTGCTAAGCCTTGCTGACTGTGAATGAAAGGAATTCATAGTTGTGTAAATAAAAGGGGTTTTGCTGGGACCAAGACTCTGCTTCCTGCTTTTTAAGGAAGCGTGGGTCAGAACACAGAATCTAAATTAAAGAGATCTCAAAGATCTAATAAAGGGATTCCGGCTGGGAGTATATGCTGTGAAGCTGGAGCAAGGAATGTGTCTGACCGATCCATGGAAAGAATCTAATAGAGGCACAGCCAGCAGCTGAGACAAAACAATGGAGAGAAGCTGGAAAGGGGGGGAAAATGAAATCCTTGCTCAAGAAGAAAATAAGAATTCTAACAGACCCACCACAGGGGAAAAAAACACACACACAGTGATTTTCAAGGAAATGTGCTATGGAAAATATGACAAAGATTCTGTAATTAAATATGCAAGCATTGGAATACTACTAAGTACAGCAGCATTGAGGAAATCATTCATGGAGCACCTAGTTATCAAGACGGATGGTGATCCGAAAGACAAAATTTGCCAAGTTTTGAAGAACCAGGTAAAATGATTTGCAAAGCCATAACATCCTTAAATGAGATAAATACAAACAGTCAAAGCAGGTCTAGAATAACAGAGTTGGAAGGGACCTTAGAGATCTTCTAATCCAGGGGTGTCAAACCTGGCGTCACGGCATCATCATGTGACGTATCGGGACTTCCCCCCCTTTGCTAAACTGGGTGGGAGCAGAGCCAGCACATGACGCATTCATCCTGTGGGCTGCGTGTTTGACACCCCTGTTCTAATCCAACCTCCTCCTTCCCTGCAGGAGACCTTATACCATTGCAGACAAATGGTTGTCCAATCTCTCCTTAAAAACCTCCAGTGATGGAGCAGCCACAACTTTTGGAGGCAAACTGTTTCATTGATTAATTGTTTTCACCATTGGGACATTTCTCCTTAGTTCTAGGTTGTTTCTCTACTTGATTAGTTTCTATCCATTGTTTCTTGTCCTTAAGTTCTTTGGAGAATAGGCTGACTCCCTCTTCTTTGTGGCAGCTCCTCAAATATTGGAAAGTTGCTGTGATGTCAACTGAATCAAGTCCTTCAAAACATGGGATGCAAACAGGAAAAGGCAAATTCATACTTGTATACAATGGAAGATGCTTGTGCATTCTCTGTTACACTGCTGATTTTGCTGTACGTTTGAAGGACAAAAGAGACAGCTTGGAGACAGTGAACAATTCCAAGAAAGCAGTAAACATAAAACATCTTAGGGATATATTAGCCACTATCTAGGAACTGGAATTTTCAAAAATAATTTACCTGCCGAATCAGAAACAAAAGATAATAGGTTTAACAAAGTTTCTAGGTCTCAGTGATACCAAGCAGTCAATTACATCCGGGTAACTTGGATACCCAAACAGAGGAGGAAAGCAAAGCAAGTTGGCAAGCCTGTAAGACAATTGTGGGAAAACTACTATACAGTACTTTGCACATATGAATAGACCTGATGTAGCCATTTCAGTTGGACCACTGTTGTGACTAAGCAGCAGTCTTCTGTGAGTCTTTTCAGGATGCAAGATTAATTATGCAGCTGGGGCTCATTAGGGGCATATTCTGGGGATAAAAGGACCGATGGTGCCACGCCCTAGTTGCAGGAGTCAACGTTCCTTGGTTCGTTCAACATTGATTGATCATCAGTCGTGGTTTATGTAAGATACACTTGGAGAAGTGCTTTGTTTTCTGTAACCCTGATTCAAGGATACACTTGGAGAAATGCATTGCGTTGTAAGAGTTTTTGTTTGGTATTCTGTTATCTCGTCAGAGACTGTATTTACGTTATTTTTGGGCTCACAGCCAAAAATAAGGACTGTCGCTTTTGGTCCCATTGCATTCCCTTCTGCGCCTGCACGCTAAGTTAGGCAAGTCGGGAGTACAGTACAGCAGAACATCTCCAGCACTCCTCTGCCACCTCCCTTGCCTCTTAGCTCCCCCCTGCCGCCCTCCTTGCCTCTTAGCGCCCCCCTAAGTCATCCCACCGCCCACCAGGGGGTGGTACCGCCCACTTTGGGAACCACTGCTGTAGAACAAGCATGCTGTTGTGAATTGCAGAGACAAGGCAGGCCAGCCTCACATGCTAAACTGCACTGAGGGAAGGACAAGCAAGAAAAAAGGTCAAATAAAACTGAAATGCTGCCTGACAGATGATAATGG
The DNA here is from genome assembly GCF_051295495.1 of Thamnophis sirtalis. Classification (NCBI taxonomy): domain Eukaryota; kingdom Metazoa; phylum Chordata; class Lepidosauria; order Squamata; family Natricidae; genus Thamnophis; species Thamnophis sirtalis. The sequence goes on along the minus strand of NW_028261386.1, from coordinate 116,645,617 downwards.
TGTCAGATGCACTTATCAAGCTCCTTCTCAGGGACTCCTTGCTCTGATCTGAAGATAGGGGTTGTCTGGGAATGCGCTGAGTGTAAATGATACTGAGAATTATCTGCAGCAGTTTATCAACAGAATTGTATTACTAAAGCTGAAAAAGTAAACCTCAAGCACAGAGCTGCCCCCCATTGTCCTGTTCTTTTCCCAGCTTCCCTCATTTGGATCCACTCTGCAATTTGGGAAATAGCAGATTGGGACTTAATTGATTTAGAAGAAAAAAATCAGCAACTACGGTATATTTCTCAGTGGCTGGAAACCCTTTACTGTGTGGGAAGTTATCATCCAGCCCTCTCCCAGAAAAATGAAATATCCTAGGAAATATTGAAAAGGCAGAATATTTCTCTGGATGTGAAAAGAAAGAAACATGTTTTAAAAGACAGAATAGTTGCCTGTAGCTTCTTGTCCATCCCCACTGTTAATGAGCCATTGAGAAGGCCAGGCTAGTCCCTTTTACATAATAAAGACTTCTCCACTGCAGCTGCAGGGGAAAGGAATGTTGGAACTTTACTCAACTGACCACATGGAATCTGAGAACTCATCCATACCTGGATTCAAAACACAGCCTAGAGAGTTGTCCCTGCATGGCCCCATGGGAGTCTGACAACCAATCAGAATACATTTCTTACACAGTAACAGGAAACAGAGCCAAGGTGGCGCAGTGGTTAAATGCAGCACTGCAGGCTACTTCAGCTAACTGCAGTTCTGCAGTTCGGCTGTTCAAATCTCACCGGCTCAGGGTTGACTCAGCCTTCCATCCTTCCGAGGTGGGTAAAATGAGGACCCGGATTGTTGGGGGCAATATGCTGACTCTGTAAACCGCTTAGAGAGGGCTGAAAGCCCTATGAAGCGGTATATAAGTCTAACTGCTATTGCTATTGCTATTGCTATAAACAGAGAGGTGGAACTAAACAGGTTATAAAAAGCCTAGCAAGCCCCTTCCTCAGCCCTTCTCTTCTTCTCCACCAACATTGAAGCATGTGATCACCTTTTCTGTTCAGGGCTCAAGCCATGTGGCCCTGTCCAACAATAAACCATCTTTCCAAGCTGCCTCCATGTCTCCAGTGTCTTCTTCCCCACTTGGAGCTGAACCCAGAAGGACATTTCTTTCATCAACTGCATGGTAGTTTTACCGAAAATAGGAAAAAAAATGGACTTGTGATTTATGGATTTGATAATTAGAAAGAGTAGCTTATGGAAACAAGGAAACTATGATGTAACCTTTGAAGAGGGTAAAATGCATTTATAACTGATGTAATGGAAAGCTGCTTCTTTGAATCTCTTCTTTATTTGTATTTTTTCTGGCTTATTAACTTCTGACTTTTCTTTAAATTTGTATTGTTTTTACTTTGTAAAATAAACCTCTTCAGTAAAAATTAATAAGGGAAACAGCAGAACAGTGTCAAAGCCACTTCTAAGCTACCATTTATTGTATACATGCATGTGCGCAGACTAGAGATTTAAATTCATTCATTCATTCATTCATTCATTCATTCATTCATTCATTCATTCATTCATTCATTCATTCATTCATTTCTATAGCTGCCCAGTTCAACCAAGGGACTCTGGGTAGCTTACAATTCTAAAATGATTAAAAAAATTGAAAAAGCATTAAAACATTAAAAACTTCCATTAAATAAATATAAACAGACCTGATGATTAAAGATGAGTAATGGGACCTGTTGGAAGTTAAAACCCATCCCTCTCCCAGAAAAATGAAATATCCTAGGAAATATTGAAATGGCAGAGTATTATATTTCCCTGGATGTGAAAAGGAAGAAACATATTTTAAAGAGAGAATAGCTCCCTGCAGCTTCCTGCCCCCACCCACTTTGCCAATGGGCCATTAAGAAGGCCAAGCCAGTCCCTTTACATAATAAAGAGTTATCCCCTTCAGCTCCAAGATGATGGGATTAAGGCATGATAATATTGGCCCTTTACCCAACTCACCACATGGCATTTGAGAATTCAACCAAACCTGGTCTCAAAGCGCTGCCTAGAGAGTTGCCCCTGCATGGCTTCTCTTCCTCCCTTGCTTTCCCTTCCCTTCTCTTCTCCACCAACATTGAAGCATGTGATCACCTTTTCTGTTCAGGACTCAAGCCATGTGGTCCTATCCACCACTAAAACCATCTTTCCAAGCAGCCTCCATGTCTCCAGTATCTTTTTCCCCACTTGGAGCCGAACCAAGAAGGACATTTCTTCCAACAGACCTTTAACATGTTCTGAACCCAGACCCAAGTATATTAGCTTTGCATTTATTAAAAAAACAAGGTGATCTTCAAATTCGGAATATTGTTTTAAAAACCAAAGAAGTGTGGGGCCTTTGATGCTCTCTGAGCTTGTTTTCTTGCAGAAGTTTCATTACTCAACTGGGTAACATTGTTAGAAGGTGAGGTTTGTTCTCTTTTTATATATTAGTGACTTGCCCTGTCAGTTTTGGTGGCGAGTTCTTGGTGAATCTTGGATTAGGCTTTTGTTGATTGTCTGAATCAGTAATTCTTTGATTAGGGTATTGTTTAAACATTTGGGTCCTCAAACTGTTGCCTACGGGCCACCTGTGGCCTGCCAAAGCCATTGATCCAGACCACAGTGCTGCCCTGCCCACATTGCTCTGCACACCCTACGGCCTAGCGCAGGACTTACCTTCTTGAGTTCCGCGGCTGGATCTGAAAGGTAAGGCCAACAATTTTGGCCTGCAAAGACATTCTGGAAGTGGGGGTGTTTTGTCTTTCCGACGCAGCCGACAGGCGGGGCCAGAGCAGCCAATGCCTGATTGGCTCAGGTGCGCCTGCTGGCTGGCGGGAAAATCACTAGCCGCCTATTGGCCAGCCGCCTGACAGCTCGGATATATAAAGAGCTGTCAGGTGGGCTGGCGCTGTCCGCATTCTGAAAGTTACCGTTGTAGTTATCTGTTGAATAAACCGTTCCTGTTTACCTCACACCCTGAATTTAATAGGGGGAGGTGAAAAAAGGGGCACACAGAGACCTTAGGAGACCAAAAAATGGGCAAAACCGGCCAATTTTTGACCAAAAGTGAGCCATTTCTTTTTGGTTTTGGCCTGCAGAATGCTTCTGGATATGTGTGGGGGGGGGAATGGGGCACACAAACAGCCCATTTTTCATCTCCCCCACCTCCAGAAGATAGATAAAAAGAGAGACAGAGACAGAAAGAGATAGAGAGAGAGAGAGAGAGAGATATTCCTCAAGCTCCTTGTGGCTGAGAAATTGAATTGCTGCAAAATTGAGTTTAGTGAAGTGGAACACAAGACTCCTAAACAACTGAAAAAATGATCTAGTAAAAGGAAGAGGCAACCAAAAGAGCAACATACAAACAAAACACCCCCAGGATCAAAACAAATTAAAGTTTAATTTGTGTGCATTATTCAATGGGCTGTTAAATTGGCCGCTCCCACCTAGCCACATGACCTAGCCATGCCCACCCAGTCACATGACCACCTAGCCATGCCCACCCAGTCACATGACCACCGAGCCATGCCCACCCAGCCGGTCCGGGCCCCCAACAGTCTGAGGGATCATGATTTGTCCCCCTGTTTAAAAACTTTGAGGACCCCTAGTTTAAACAATACAAGCCATTTATATAATATAGCTAGAGCAAAGTCCACTTCCTTCTAGCAGTGCTGATGTTACCTAGTTGGGTAATAGCCTAGTCTGCAAGAAAATAACCGCACTCAGAGAGCACCAAGGACCCCATTATTCAACCATGAATTTCAAATGTTTTCTTCTATTGAAAACAAGGAAGCACAAGAACAAAGGAGAAAAGACTAAAACGTATTTCAACAGTGATTTAAAAAAAAACTATGACAAAGCAACTAGTGCCAGTCCAGAGGTGGGTTCCTATCAGTTCGCACCTATTTGGTAGAACCGGTTCGTCAAATCTACCGAACCGGTTAGAAGAGGTTCCACCAGTGGACCCGGAAAGCAGGCCACAGCTACACAAGAGGTTCCAAATTTTTTTGAAACCCACCACTGCCCCACACAGACAGACAGACAGACTGACACAGAGAGAGAGAGAGAAAGGAAGGAAGGAAGAAATAAATAAAGAAAAAAAGAAAAAAGAAAGAAAATGAGTGAAAGAGAGATGAAAGAAAAAAAGAAAAAAGGGACAGAGACAAAAGGAAGGAGAGAGAGAGAGAGAGACAGAGAGAGAAAGAAAGAAAGAAAACACATGGCCAGCAAGCCACTCCCACCAGGTCACATGGTCGGCAAGCCACTCACACAAAGGAGGCCACACCCACAGAGTAGGTTCCAAATTTTTTTGAAACCCACCACTGTGCCAGTCAAAACCAAACAAAGCAAAAATTCATAGTAAAAAGAGGGTGTGCTATCCACCAACAAAGCTATTCAGAATCAGCATCATACCTACATGCTTTCTGCACACATCTTTTGTGTGAAAACTCTTGGTTTGCTAGACTTCCCAAGATGTCCGGGCCAAAGAGGCCAAGTTTTTTCTTTTTGTGCTCATGCCCTCTAACCAGTAAGCATAGCCTTCAAATAAAATATTGATCTGACTTTATGAATGCCTTGCATTTTTTAAAATATTTTGGACTGCTTTTACTGGAGTACTCCTTTAAACGTCTATGCATTGTGTTAGGTAAACTCCCCGTTGGGAGAGCGAGTGCGTTTAGAGAAGCGTTGTGAGAGTTGTGTTGGAGAACACACAAACCAGCATACAGAGACACTGCAGTTTAAATAGGCTTTTACTTTCATGGAAATAGAGGTATCAGTCCATCAAACAGTCCAAGTCAGACACGGTTAAGACAGTCAGTCATCAGTGTCTTTCAATTAAGGGATAATCCAAATAACATAGTCCATAATCATACAAACAGTCCGGTACTCAAAGTTTGCTAGCAGTTACAAAACTTACAATAGCTCACGGCACTTTCTAACAGCCAGCTTCCAAAGCACTCAGATCAGATCAGCCCAGCATCTAACAAAACAGATAACTAACAGTCATTCTGGCTCCCTCTTATGGCCGATTGAGGAAAACAGCAACCAATCACATTTTACAGCATGATTTAAAGAAACAGGTACAACATTGTTACATGATTTATATATTGCCAACCCAACCCATTAGATTATATTCCTAACACATTGTGACCTTGTAAATTGTCTGCCACTCTCTTTCCCTCGTCTGTTGACATACGCAACAGCCTAGATGAATGTTTTTTAATTTATTTCCTGATTTCAGCCACCAGTTTCAATCCAGCTCCTTCAACTCTATCTGTAATCACTATAGTCTGTAAATCACATGAATGTCATACGTTTCTATGGTGAAATTTGGAAAGCATGTCAACATTGATTTTTATCACTAGCATATGTTCTTGAAAAGAAAAGAAAAATGTTTGGAAAATGTTGCAGTTGAAAAAGCAGTCTCTGATGCTGGAGAAAGTAATATATGTAGGTCCAAGTACATTTTTGTTGTGAATTTTGTCACGGGATAAAGAAAGTTAAACAGTTAATGTATTCTTTCTCCCCTATTTGTCTTTCTTTCCAATTGCTCATGTGCTCATTTACCTCTTCAGAGATCTGGTAATCTTAACTTTGCAAAATCATATTTCCTCCCTCCCTCCCACATTTAATGTCATTCTATAAGGCAGGGACACCGTGCCTCAGTGGCTAAGATGCTGAGTTTGTCAATCAGAAAGTTCGGTGGTTCGAATTCCTACCGCCTTGTAACAGAGTGAGCTCCATTACTTGTCCTAGCTTTTGCCAACCTAGCAGTTTGAAAGTGTGTAAAAAATGCAAGTAGAAAAATAGGAACCACCTTTGGTGGGAAGCAAGGGTGGGTTTCTCGCCCCGTTCCAACCGGTTCGGTTGGAACGGGGCCGGCGTCGTCCTTGTGCATGCGCGCAGTGCACACATGCTTACTAGCGTCTGTGCGATGCTCCAGCTGCTCCTGGAGGATCGCGCAGGCACTGTATGAGTCCTGCGCATGCGTGGAAGCGCATAACTCGTCAAAACCGGGTAAGCAGCGCGGGCGGGCGGGCGGGTGGGCGGGCCCTTCGCTGTTCCCAGAAGTTACTTACTTCCGGGTTCGCCAACCAACCGGTTCGCAGGGACCGCCGCGAACTGGTTGAAACCCACCCCTGGTGGGAAGGTAACAGTGTTCTGTGCTCCTCCGGCGTTTAATCATGCCAGCCACGGAGATGTCTTCAGACAGAGCTGGCACTTCAGCTTTGAAACAGAGATGAACCCTAGAGTTGGGAACGACTAGCAGATATGTGCAAGGGGAACCTTTACCTTTAGCTTATAAAGCGGAACTTGAAACCAGAATTAAGAGTAAAATTTATTCTTGGTTTATATACGGTGTTTATTAGAACAAGATCAGAAACCAGGCTACTGAGATATTTCACGAGGGAACTGTCCTAGCCCTTGATGTATGAAGTTTATATTTATAAGGGTGCTATTCATAACTTTCGTTGTCAAATGCAGGATCAAAGAGCAATTTCTATTTTTCTTCTCTTGCCACGTTACCAGCACAAGTGCCGTTTTGAAATTTCCATTTTTCATGTTATACTTTTCCTTTTCAGTAAAACTGGGGAAGGAAAGACAGGATATCTGCAACTCACAGATGGGGAGAGATTGAGGAGGATGTTTGCATATGGCAGGAAGAGAAGGATGTTTTCTGTTTGCAGGTTCTTCCTTAAAGGTTTTCTTTTCCCCATGTTTCTTGTATTTAAAAGCAAAATTTTAAAAAAAGCAATTTTATATAGTCTAATATATGCTGGCAATTGCATGCTGCTTACCCCCTCCGCCCCCCCCTCGGCTTTCCTCTTGGTGAAGCTGAACATTTTTAAATATATATATATATATACTTTATTTGGTTTCTTTTAATTTCAGTCCCAGCTCTTGATGTGAGTCCACATTACATCTTGTTGTGCTCACAGGATGCACAATTACCAACTTCACCGCTGTAAGTCTGAAGTGGTTTGCAGGAAAGGAATGAAATTAGACATTTCCAGAAATGAGATGCAATTGTGTTCTTCAGCCTGGTTTGCCTCTCCAGATTTGGGGAAATGCCCTGCACTTTGCTTCAAAACGAATTCAAAGCAAATCTGTTCACAGCGACGACAGTAGATGGAATCTGTAGGTGACAAACATATCCTTATGGAAGAATCCATAGAATGATGTTTGGGATTGACCTGCATTTTTAATTGACATCTGGAAGAGAGGCTGTTTACCCAATCTAGCTTTTCTTATTTCTTGCAGCTGCAAGAAACTTCCAGCTGCAACCCCAATTAGGTATTTTTCCCTCTTTTGTCTTAGCAGGCGCCTAACAGCTGCTAGACATTTTATTTTTATTAAAATCTTTGTTAAAAGAGCCTAAACTTTGGTGAAGGGGGACCAAGAGGTTGAACCGTGCCTCTTTGTGAATCACACGTCCATGGATTAGCAATAGCACTTAGACTTCATAGTCTATATACCACTTCACAGTGCTTTATAGCCCACTCTAAGTAGTTTACAGAGTCAGCTTATTGCCCTCAACAATCTGGATTCTCATTTTACTGATCTCGGAAGGATGGAAGGCTAATTTCACCTTGAGCCTGATGAGATTCGAACTGTTAAACTTCATGCAGCCAGCAGTCAGCAGAAGTAGCCTGCAGTACTGCATTCTAACCACTGCACCACCACAGCTCATAATTATATTCCTTGCTACAATCCAGACAACACAGCATGCTGAGTGGGTGACTCTTCAATGCTGCTAATATAGGGACCATTTTTTATAAATCTGTGAGTGTACCTGGCATTTTTTGCCACCACACTAACCCTTCTGTTATGAAGTCTTCCCTTCCCTTATCACAGCAGATGATGCAACATTCTCACTACTTATCCTGTATTGTAAATGTGCCAGCAACAAATATGGGCATGACAGTCTTGCTTTGTGCCGTTTCAGATGCTTATCCAGATATATTTCCTTTGGAAAGAGGCAGAGTTGGGCTGCACATATTTTAACAACTGATTCACCCAAAATGTCAGTCTGCATGCACCCCCCACTTCGCTCGGCTTATGACTGCAAGACTTACAAAAGACATTCGGATCGCAAATGTGTTTGTACCTTGAGAAGTGAACTTCACTTCATTTACAATGAAGAAAAGTAGAGAATTGTCATACTCTTTGTTCTGACCCCCTCCTCCATCCAGTAATGAAAACCGAGACAAGCTTAACTAGAATGTACTTTTAATAGCAAGAAGCCAAAACCTCGGTGGCTGAAAGCCAAGCAAACAAACATATAAGGACCTTGGCAGCAAGTCAGACAAACTTTGGCAGCAATTCAGACAAACCTTGGCAGCAATCCAGCCTGCCAAGTTAGTTACGTTCTCTTTAGTCAATGCGTTGACTTCTGCAAGAGGGGCGTGTCACAAGCAGTCTTTTTTATAGTCTGGAGAAGAGCCTAATGACCATCAGCTGAGCGCAATTACCTTCTGTAATTGCATAATTGTTCCTGACGCCAAGTAGCTCTTCGATGGCGTGCATCCTGGAACAACTCACTGCTGGCTTCTAGAGCACTCTTCCTTGTCTCCTCCCCACTGGTCCAAGACTCAGGCGCCACCTGGTGGCCAACCAGTCTCTCTGCGCCCTGCTCGGAGTCGGAACCCTGTCCAGGGTCCTCCACATCCTCCAGAGCCGACTCATAGGGCCCCTCACTGTCGGAGTCTGGTGGCAGCTCCAATGGCTCCTGCTGGGCCACAACACTCTTAGATACTGTTTTGTTTTTGCTTCCCTTTATACATATATACATACCTACATACATACCTACATATATTCCTTTATGCATGTATTACTTCTTCTAATTGTGTTATGTATTAGGTAATAATGATATTAGATATGTCTATAATCATGTATTAGCATTTTTGATGTCATTACAAAACCCTAAAACTGAAAAAAAATTAAAACAAATAGCAGAATGATATATATCAATCACCAATTATTAAGGCATCAATTTGGGATTTTGGAGAGACAGTAATAAGTCTCCATTTGAACACATATCTTTTGGGGTGAACTTTGGACCAGCTGCTCTCTCCATCTTATTGTTATGAAAATAAAATTGGAGGTAGAATACTTTGTACCGTACATTGCCTGGAACTCTTGTAGAAAAAGCAGGATATAAATGCAACAAATTAAGTAAACAAATGAAAATAAGATAGCAGATATTTATGTATGATTATAGGCAGGAGTACTTGTAGGTACAACAGCAGATGCTGCTCAATAATTTTTACTGGCTTTCCTTCTGTGCAGTAAAGACATAAATAGTCATGAATAATGTAGACATCCCATGTCTATCTCCATAAAATCTATAATAGATGTCATTCTGCATATTCGTTTACATTTTATATTCGTTCTGCACATTGTTCCTAACCAGCTAGTGCTTTGTGTTAATATATCTTAATTGATTCAGATCTGCTTCAGAATCCCTACCTCAATCAATATCAATTTAACTGAGTTTCCCTGGAAAGCAAATCTATTTGAGGAAAGTATTGAACCAGTATAATGGTCAATAGAGGCCAGATGGTGCTGGAAGGTTATGCAGATGAAAAGCCTTGGTTCAATACCACCCATACAAGAACAACAGCAAAAAAAGAATCCCAAACTCTAAATTAAAACAGAAAATGGGAAAATTAAAATATAAATCCTGACGATTGTAATATTCAGTTTAAAAATCCAGTTGATGCACTCTTAAGATTTTCCCATAGGATACTCATTTACGGCAACCCAATACTAGGAGAAATTCATCAAATTTTAATGTGGGAAAACCACTTAAAGGAATAAGAATTCAATTATCAAGAAAACAAGTGCTTATCCACCCTGAAAAATCAATTTATTTAATTTGTTGTATCTGTACATTTTCTATTATATACACATGGAATTAGAAATGTAGTTTTATTGAGCAAGGATATGAGGGCTTGCTCAGAGCACTAGAAAGCTGGGTAAATGTAAGAGACTTCCTATCTCCTAAAATGGGTTGGTCATGAACTTCTGTCATTCCCAGTTTAGCATATCAAGCTGTGATGTCTATGGGGTGATGGGAATCATATTCTAACACATCTGCAGGGAAAGATGTGGTAGCTTAATTGTTTATGCAGAATGTCAGGATTGATGGTGCAATCATTAACAACCACTGGCAGTTATCCATAAAGTCCAGATTGCTTCTGCATGATCTATCAGAACATGTCAGCATTTCAGCTCAAGAACCTATTCATACATAATAAATTAAGGTAACAACATGTTGTGAAGCAGAAATCCCGATATGAGATGACTGCTTGCTGCTGCTCCCTGCTTTTTGAAAGTATGCATGTGAATATGGAAGTTAAAATCAGGGATTTTTCCAGATGACCGTCTTTCTACCCCTCAGCTTTTCTTTAGCCAGAGAGATCTGGGCTGTGCTGACTATTTTCAGGTCTCTTCACACTTTCAGAGTATGGTCATTGAAAGGTACCTCTATGCCTTAATATCAATCCTTTCTTCTCCTGTTCAGATATAAAAGCAAATCAGTCACTACATTTTGTTGCTACTTTGCCACTGATAGTAAACCTCCACAGCCTTCTAAATGCCTAATATGGATGTCCACCAGGGAGATTATTTTTTTTTAAAAAAAAAGTCGTGTTGGTTTATGTGACGATGTGATTGAAGGCCTCCCGCTCTTTAACTTTCAGGCAACATCTTGATATACATAGAAAAGAAGCAGGGCTTTCATCATGGCTGCCATTTTGATTTTCTTGACAGGCTGTCCCACTGACAGCTGCTCTGTCTTTCTTCCTTTAATAAAAAATTTTCAGCACTAGCCAAAGAAAAGGTGGGAGTTGGGAGAACAAGGGAGGTTGATCGATGGAAGAGAAATTTGTATTGACCTCCATGCAATTCATTGAGTGTATTGGATGAATTATGCAAAAAAAGATCTAATTTGGATACTGTGACCAGAAAAGAAAAAAATGGCTATGGAATTTTAAGTAGAGACTCAGTGAGATTCCCCATAAATGATTTGAAACCTAGTGGTGGGTTTCAAAAATTGTTCGAACCTACTCTGTGGGTGTGACCTCCTTTGTGGGAGTGGCTTGCCGCCCATATGACCGGATGGGAGTGGATGTGACCAGATATGAAGATGCCGACGACACTTGTCAGAACCACCTTAAATTACCTCACACACAGCATTGGCATGCATAAGAATATGATGTAAACTTCATAAAATTGACATACTTTGAGTATGGGTCAACACAGCTGGCCACTTTGGAAGGGTTGGTGTTACAGTGATTGAACCAACTTTCTCTGCTAATTCCAGATGATTGTTCTGAATTTCTTCAAAGGGGTTAAGAAAATATTTTAGTAGAGATATTTTATAAGAGTTATTAATTCCACTATTGGACCTCAACAGGTAGAAGAGAAAAGTATTAAATCTATTTGGAGAATTATGGAAAGTCAGTCATGCTAGTTTCATGCTTTGATTCTAATGCTAAAAATAATATACAGAATCCATTTAGTAAGGAAAGTAATCTTGCAAAGAGCCTGCAAATGCGAGGAAATAAGGTATATTTGATCTCAGCTCTGCAGCTGTAAGCTGGAGGATGAGGGGAAGATACACAGCCTTAGAGCCTTCTTAATTTTCTTCTGGGAGCTATAGAATTTACTGAGTTGGCCAAATTGTGCTCAGCATCAAAAAAGTGTTATAAATGCATATTTATAAAGAACAGCGCTGCATTCCGAAATCAAAGCGTTCCATCTAAGGAAGCTAAAATATATTTACAGAATTCCATCCTAATTTTAAGCAGAGTTCATTCCGTCTGATACTGATGGTCTAGTTATGATTGATTTTTAATAAAGGCTGTTTGCCAGCTTGTTTTGCTTATGCAATATAGCACTGCAAATGTCATTTCCCATCAGTGATAAGGAGGCAGATTGGTATATTCCCATTCCTTTGGAGCAGTGGTGGGTTCCGGATTCCATTGCAACTGGTACGCTAGAATGGGGCTGGGCACCCACCAAGTGCATGCATGCAGCACACACACATTGCATGTGTGTGCGCAAATGCCCCGAACGGCTCAAATAGTGGTAAGGAAAGTGGGTGGGCAGGTGGGCCCTCCGGAGCACCGTGCTGGAACGGTATCTGGTGCTCCCAGCAGGCACCGGTACGCCCATACCAAGGCGTAACAGTCATATCCCACCACTGCTTTGGAGCTATAACTAGTCCTGCTAAAATGTTGGTAGAGCAACAACTGCTTACTCTGCTGTGGCAATCATTTATTAACTATGGGTGAAAGATGTTTTTGCCATCACTTTCATCCCCAACTAAAAGTAGGCTGACAGGGTTTGTAGGTTCTTGCTATATTCCCTTTTATTTGATCTCTCTCTCTCTCTCTCCCTCCCTCTCTCTCTCTCTCTCTCTCTCTGTGTCTCTCCCTCCCTCCCTCCCTGTCTCTCTCTCTCTCTGTCTCTCTGTCTCTGTCTCTCTCCCTCTCTCTCTCTCTCTCCCTCTCTGTCTCTCTCTCTCTGTCTCTCTCTCTCTCTGTCTCTCTCCCTGATTGATTGATTGATTGATTTAGTTTATTTGTATGCTGCCCTTCTCCGGGAGGGACTCAGGGCGGCGAACAACTCAGAAGGGGAAAAGGGGACACAAACACAATACATGTAATTAAAATACACAAGAGTCATACAGCCATACAAGTCGAGAGGGGAGGGGAACTCATCAAGCCCAGGCCTGCCAGCACAGCCAGGTTTTGACGGCTTTCCGGAAGGCCTGGAGAGAGGTGAGGGTCTGAATCTCCGCGGGGAGCTCATTCCAAAGGGCCGGAGCTGCTACAGAGAAGGCCCTCCCCCGGGTGGTAGCCAGATGGCATTGGCTGGTAGACGGAACCTGGAGGAGGCTGACCCTGTGCGATCTAACGGGTCTATGGGAGGTATATCCCTCCCTCCCTCTCTCTCTCTCCCTCTCTGTCTCTCTCCCTCTCTCCCTGTCGCTCTGTCTCTGTCTCTCTCATTTCATCTATCTTTGAGTAACAGGCATCCAGTATTATAAATTGTAATGTTAATGCTTAAATTTTAGTTCTGACATTCTTTTCACTAAATTTCTTGACAAGAATTTTTTTTTTGGGGGGGGGAAACTTGATTGGTGCTTAAAACTTAGGACCTTTAGCCAATTTTAGAAATTGTCTCCTGTTCTATTCCCAATAAATAGTTCATTAGACTGACAAGATTGCAGTAATGACTCCTAGTGTCCTAGTAATTCATAATTCTGTGTTTCTAGTCCAAAAGATGCATCTGGTTGACTAATCAAAATATCTTGGCACATGAAGATGATCTATAAAACCATCTCCCGAGTGTACATGCCAGTAATGCATCTTAAATTTAACCACTGTGGTATATCTCAGAGTAATTGGAATAAATCTATTCAAAAGCAAGATGCACATTTTTGCCCAAATGGCCAGTTTGGACAGTTAAGAAAGGTTTTTTTTTTGTAAGATCTTATTTTTACATTTTGTAAAAATAAGGTCCTTATTTATCCATTTGCCTTTCTTGATTAGATAAAGTGTGTGTAGAGTAGCCTTAATCTCAGAAAACAGGAATCTTCATTCTAGTATTTGAGATTACAAGTATGGCTGTCAGAAGAAATAAGATTCCATTTACAAACATGTCATCCATACTGAAATTTTACAACAAGGAAATACTTCATTCTGCCAGGAAGAAGGCTAATCTATGCAGTGTGCTACTAATTCTTATAATTTTAATGCAGGAATCTTATTTTGTAATTCTTCCCACTTCATAGTCGGAAATAAGTAGTAGGAAAGTCAGTGAAAATTAGGGCAATGTTGTTTTTGCAGCCATAAAGACTGAATCATGTATAATACTCTGAGACAAGTCAGCTGCCAAGACCCATAAGAAGCTAATCATCAGAATCAAAGAACAAATCAGGTTAAATAAACAAATCTGAAAAGATCAGCACTGTAAAAAGCTAAAAATACAGATGCAGAAGTCAAAAGAAAAAATTACTAAGTGTGAAACTCTTTTCTATTCCTTCCTGTTCAGGATGATGCAGTGAAATAATCATATTAACAATATTAATTTAATTTACTTTTAATCAAATTATGTTTTATTTTTGCCCTACTTCCAATCATCTATCAAGAGGTTTTCTGTATTATGTAAATCAAAAGTTGCAGAAACTTTGACCTAAAGTGATCTGTCCCAATATATGAAGATTGTTAACTAATACGATTCACAGATTATTGTTTTTTTCTTCAAAAGAAATTGAGTGGGCACAGTATATATTTTAATTTGCTAAGAAATAGAGTAACTGAGGTTTGTTAGTTCATGTCCTTCATGGGAACTTTCAGGTTCAACCCATGTGGTCACCTCCAGGATCTTGTTTGTCTCCCAGCAGTTAGTTAGTGATCTGTAGAAGGAGCCTTCTATGATCACAATGCCATGGGCGAGAAAAGAATCTAAGTACTTTAGTTTCATATGGAGACTGCTTCTGAACTTTGTGCTTGAAGTGGAAAAGAATAAACCGTGCTAGTTAGAACCCGTTCCAGCTATGGAAGGAAGGAAGGAAGGAAGGAAGGAAGGAAGGAAGGAAGGAAGGAAGGAAGGGTGGGGCTTCTTCAGAGGACCTTAGGCAAGAGCAGCATTGAAGCACTCTCTGAAGCAGCTGGAAAAGGTATGTATGGGTCGGAGGGAGGGGGAGGAATTCAAACTTCACCCTCCTGGTGCTGTGCGGGGCTTTGGGCAAAGGCTGGAGGGAAGGACCTGGTCTCTTGTGCTCTCCCTCCCCAAGTGTAATATGATTGCAGGCAGAGCCATGTTGCCTTTTCAAACCTGTAATCAATGAAGCTGGGCTGGATTTTTACATAGCCGATCCCGGGAAAGTGTGTGTGCTACAGCATGGCTCTTTGCCTGGCTTCCTGCCTCCTTCTGTGGTCTCCTCAGTGCTCGCTCGTGCTCACCCTCCCCAAGTGACCTCCTACCCAGGCCCCCATTTCTACCCACCACACACAGCTGAATAAAGCTATGTAAAAATCCAGCCCAGCTTCACTGATTACAAGTTTGAAAAGGCAACGTGGCTCCGCCTGCAATCAAACCACACTTTTTTTTTTAAAAAAAATTGCCTCTTCAAAACCTTGGTGCGTCTTATATTCCGGTGCATCTTATACTCTGAAAAATACAGGTAATACAGGAATTGTTTGGTCTGTGATCATGGAAGAAGTAGATGGCATGCTGCCTAGATCATAATCTGCCGCTAACTTCTTGGAACCCTGTCTCCACTGGTTGTTGTGAGAAGCACATAGGCGATCAGACAACATCAAACAGATCCATTAGAACTGGTACAGAACTGTTGGTAATGGTCCCACACTTAGAGAGGGGAGGAGACCTAGGCGGGGCAGTGTTGCTTTTCTGTGCTTTCAAATGGCTTCCACTTAAAATCAGATTCCACCCATCTCTTTTTTTTAAAATACTTTTTTATTTTCCATTTTCATAACATACAATCACATGTATACTATACATAGCAAGTATCCTCTAGTATTAAATAGTAATTACATCAGTTCCTCTTGTCATCAATGCCCCAAAAGATAAAAACCCATTATTAGCTCTTCTGCTCTCCATAAACCTCTTTCTACCTCTCTCCTACCTCCTATCTTCCCTCTATCATCCTTTCCTACTCTACTTTCCCTTCCGTTCTCCTTCTCCTCTCTCTACATCCACTCCCCTTATCCTCCTCATCTTCCCCCCTTACCCTCTCTCCTATCCCTCTCTTCCCATCTTTCTTCTCCCTTCTGTTTCCCACTCTTCCTCTCATTGGTGTATTTCCGCTTCCATATCAATATACTTAACATATCCTAGTTTTAAAGAAAAAATAAGAGAAAACAGTATACATGTGGAATCAAATTACATTAAAATCTAACACCTCTCATCAAAGATTCCGCCCATCTCAGCTGGCCTTTAGGAAATTATAAAAACTGAAGTGTCCCTGAGGGCATTTTCTAGATTTTCCTGGTTTGATGTGTTGCACCCTTTTATTTATTTTATTTAGCTTTCATTTTTATTGTTTTTTATGTTGGCTTTTCTATCATTGATGTTCTAATGGTTACACTATTGTGCAACTTGTAATCTACCAAGGATCGGTTAGCTAAGACAAGGTAAAAATCCAATAAATAAATAACAAACTAAAAAATAAACACCTTTGTTAACCTTTATTTTATGGCAGCTATGACAGCTGCAAGAAAATACAAGTTTTGTTAAATAGTGTAGCTTTTGGCAGGTTTGACCCATTGGGAATCTTTGAAACCCTACAGTTCTGAAACTTTGTCTCTGGTAGAAATAGTGCAACAACATTTTGTTCAGCTGAATAAAGATGGGTCCCTTCTAAGAAGGAAGAATCCTGAACACAGTGTGAGGCAGATATTTATACATTTTAACTTAGTTATATAAGAGGAAGCTGGGACACAATAGATAAGGTATTGAAATATAGAAATTA
Source organism: Thamnophis sirtalis (assembly GCF_051295495.1). NCBI lineage: Eukaryota > Metazoa > Chordata > Lepidosauria > Squamata > Natricidae > Thamnophis > Thamnophis sirtalis. Next base: position 116,629,092 of record NW_028261386.1, on the reverse strand, counting down.
TAAAAATAGTCAAGCACACCTTCTACAGTTTTGGTCCAATGCCTAAACTACAAGCTAGTGGTTTCCATGACATCAAACGACTGCTGAGGCCCAAACTTTAGCCTCACCATCTTAACATATGAGCAATCATTAAGTTCATCAGATTCCTGTTCAACAGATTCTTGTCTGATACAGAAGTGGGCAGCAGAGCCGAGGTGGCGCAGTGGTTAGAGTGCAGTACTGCAGGCCACTTCAGCTGATTGTTATCTGCAGTTCGGCGGTTCAAATCTCACCGGCTCAAGGTTGACTCAGCCTTCCATCCTTCCGAGGTGGGTAAAATGAGGACCCAGATTGTGGGGGTGATATGCTGACTCTGTAAACCACTTAGAGAGGGCTGAAAGCCCTATGAAGCGGTATATAAGTCTAACTGCTATTGCTATTGCTATTATAGACCTTACATGGACCACTGTGATTTTGGTGTTACCTGCTGAGGCCAACCCATCAGTTTGAACCAGTGGTGGGATTCAAAATTTTTACTACCGGTTCTGTGGGTGTGGCTTGGTGGGCATGGCAGGAGAAGGATACTGCAAAATCCCCATTCCCTCCCGATCAGCTGGGACTCGGGTGGCAGAGAATAGATAGGGGTGGGGTGAGTCAGAGATGGTATTTACCAGTTCTCCGAACTACTCAAAATTTCCACTACTGGTTCTCCAGAACTGGTCAGAACCTGCTGAATACCACCTCTGGTTTGAATCTATGGCCAGCTGCCTCATGGGAGAGAATTACTATTTCTCCCTCATGACTAGCAAAAGATAATAAACAATTGATTACCCATTGACTAGCTGCTTTATGCTGGTCAGCAGATCAGCAAATCACCTAGCCAACAAGGAAAGACAAGAGTAGAAGATGAACCTCATCTTCCATTCCACCAAGAGCTGTGGTGGCGCAGTGGTTAGAATGCAGTACTGCAGGCTACTTCTGCTGACTGCTGACTACCTGTAATTCAGCAGTTTGAATCTCATCAGGCTCCAGGTTGAAGTCAGCTTTCCATTCTTCTGAGGTGGGTAAAATAAGGACCCAGATTGTTGGGGACAATATGCTTACTCTGTAAACTGCTTAGAGAGGGCTGTAAAGCACTGTGAAGCAGTACATTGCTATTGCTATTCCCCACATTCCTTCCAGAAATTAATATTATTTGCTTTGTACTTTCAGTGGCAACCTGTTAGAGTGAGGGTGGCCTTTCTTCCCAGCAACCCTGGAAAAAATGATTGCAATTGCCAGAATTGCTAGCAAATAGAGAAAACATTGCCTTGGAGCAATATTGCTTGTATTAGCAGTGCAAAATCAGATGTTCTATGAGATCCCCTCTGGGGTGAGGAACTTTGCCTTAGTCCTCCCAGGGACAAAGGAAGGAAACTGTAGAGTTTTATTTCCTTAACAATGCTTTGCAGAGGTGTGCAGGTAGGGAAGTAGTACATAAACAAGTATGTGTATGTGCGTATAAATGAATGTGGGGCTGCCAGGAGAGAGTCAGATTGCATCTGGATCTGCTGCCTTCATGCATAGCAACAGGAGCATTGCCAACACTGATGGAGCTGGCTTCATTTTCCTGTGGGAAAATTAAACTCTGGCGGGCACCATTGATCACATTTGAGATTATACAAAGTTCACAAATTCCATTTTGTCTTTTTGTTCTGACCTTTTCCGTTTATGGATTGTAAAGTATTATACTTCATCTGACATTTGATATTTAGAAGTATTTTCAGTTCCTGACTTTTCTAAAGTGATTGGTATAATGTACCAATACTCAAAGGAAAAACACAAAAAGCAAAGGGGAGAGAGAGGGGAGGAGAATGGGAGGGAGGGAGAATCTATACGCACACAAATCAAATTAAATAAAAATGTAAAAATAATCTTAACATTGATTTCCTTAAAGAACAGCATCTTCTCCAAAGCAGAGTTAAGGCTAAGTTAATAAAAATAAACACTGGAGATGTGCCCACGTGTACCCCTCCACTTGCATTCTCTAAAGAGTCCATATCAGGGGTGGGTTTTAGCTGGTACGCACCGGTACGGGCATATCAGTTGGTGAAATTTAGTGTGCCTTCCCATACCTCTTTTTCTGGAGGCCCAGTACTGGAACCCTCCCTCCCTTAGCTCCCCACCCTCCACTACTCATTCTCCCCACCCACCTGGTCGCTGTTTGCTCACTTGCCATGCCCATCCACACCATGCTTGTCCTGCCTACCCACTTCCTTTGTCTGCCCAGCCGAGACTCCGAGGCTGAAGGCGGCCAGGGAGGTGGGGGAGGAATGCTGCCTGTGTGCCTGCCCCCACCAGAAGAAACCAGGCGGGCCCTGGGACAGTCAGCAGCCCACGTGCCACTGCCATGTGACCACTCTGGGGGCACAGCATCTGCCTGAACACGGCTGCAGCCGGCAACAGGACACGAAGGAGAGGCTATCCAGCAGAGTGTTCCGAGGTCAGTGGATTGACGGGGAGATTGCGTGGGGGGGTGGACTGGAGGCAGCAGGAAGGGAGGGGTCGAGGCTTCACCCCGGTACCGGCGAAAAAAAGAATATCCCATTCCCACATCCCGGAACTACGACGTGAGGTAAGGGAAGCAGGTCTTGGGAGAGACCTTCCCTCCCCCTTCAGAGCGCCTGTGTGGGGAAATAGGAGGTTGCCTGGTTTGAATGTGGGCAATGAAGGAAGCATGCAAGAAAATCCCCCTCACTGCCCGAACGTGTGAAGGAAGGAAGCGGCAGGCTCCTTGCCTCGGCTACGCGGCCTCCTTTCATTCTCTGCCTGCCTCCTTCACTTGTTCAGGCAGCAGAGAATGAAAGGAGATCTTGTAGCCAAGGCAAAGGACCTTGCAGCTTCCTTCCTTCACATGTACGGGCAGTCGGGGGGGGGGGGGGCTTTCTCGCACGCCTTCAGAGAAAGAAAGAAGGCATGTGAGAAAGCCCCTGCCTGCCCACTGCCCAAACATGTGAAAGGAAGCTGCAGACTCCTTTGCCTCGGCTATGCGGCCTCCTTTCATTCTCCGCCTGCCCGAACGAGTGAAGGAGACACTCACTGGCCACTAAACTGCCATTAACCATCATTCAAACCAGTCTGCTTCCTCTCTCCCGGCATGGGCTCTCTGAAGGGGAGGGAAGGTCCCTCCCAAAATCTTGCTTGTCCTGGTGGCACCCCGGCAATAGCAGCTGAGCGAGGGAAGGAGGAATTCTGGGAACTGAAGTCCACAAGTCTTAAAGCTGTCAAGTTTGAATACCCCTGGGGTTTCTTTCTAAAGGGTTAGGGGTGCAAGGGTGTTGTAACTTGACAGCTTTAAGACTTGTGTGCTTCAAATGCCAGAGTTTCTGAGCCAACAATTTGGTTGCTAAGCAAGAGCGTTGTTAAGTGAGTTCCACCACATTTTACAAGTTGGCCACGCCCATCTGGTCACATGACCACTAAGCCACTCCCACCTGGTCACATGACTGCCAAGCCACTCCCACCTGGTCACATGACCACCAAGACATTCCCACAAAACAGGCCACACCTACAGAATAGGTTCTAAAATTTTTTGAAACCATATCCAGTGTTTTAAAAGGCAGTCAAATCTGAAAGTTAAGACAACTTAAGGAGAGAAGGACATGAGAGTTGAAAGGGAGAAAAAAAGGGAAAGGAATTAACTAGGGTGCTTTTTTTAACAAAGGGTAAAGATATTTCTAAATTCTTGGGTCAAAGTAAATTCTCATTCTATCATGATGCACCAAGAAAGAGTTGTCTTTAAAGAGGAACAACAGGATAAACTGCTATTTATTCATATAGTATGACGAATAAAAGTTAAGATTTAATTTTTGGGATCAATTTGCCATTGAGTAAACAGGAGACGGAAAATAATATTCTCCTTGATATCAAAGATGACATCACAGAAACAGGTGAAGAACATTTAAGAGAAGTAACAACATCAATGGAGATTTGGATCTCCATAAAATAACTCATTTATAGTTTTGGAGAGATTGGAATAGGATTGTAAATATAACTATCTCCAAAAGAGATAGCAAATTATGCCACTTCTGTGGTTTCTTTGCAATTACCATAAACCAAAACTCCATTAAAACATTATTAGAAAAAACTGTTAGAAAAACAGCATAAGTAAGATTGCATAATGACTTTACAATCTAGTTCTATTTAGCTTCTCATTTAGAGTATTAAGAACAAGATTAGAACAACAGATAGAATAATTAATTAATCAGTGGGATGACTTGCTTCTAGAGTTGTGGATGCTCCAACAATGGAAGCTTTTAAAAAGACATTGGACAACCATTTGTCTGATGTGGTGTAGTTTCCTGCCTGAGCAGAAGGTTGGACTAGAAGACATCCAAGGTCCCTTCAAACTCTGTTAGTCTGTTAGATGTGCAGGAAATTAATGCATTATTTCTATATTTGCTTCTCAGTGTATACTAGGTGCCAGGTTCCAAAGGGTTAATTAAAACAGCCAAACACAGAGACAGTTTGAAAATGCAGTTTATCTTCTTCCTCCGGCACAAACTGACCAACAAAGCACTAAGGCAATGAATAAATTGTCAGAGGTGACATCCAGTGCTCACCATCACCTTTTATAGTTACTTGGTAATTAGGCTAAACCCCACCCCCGCGCATGTACACACCCATCACCTTGTGACCCAGAGTGAAAACCACCTGGCAATCAATCATGGATTGTTCTCAATCAGTTCTCAGTTCTGGAATGTTCTCAGTGGAAACCTCCCAGCAGTCAGCCATGAAGAGTTATGTAGATTTCTCAGCTGGACTGCTTGTGGAGGAGGGAGATCTCCATCTGGTAAGCATGAGTGTTGGCAGCTGGCCCAGTTCCCCCCTTTGAATGGCTTGCTGGAGCTGACATGCGGCCCCTCTACCACGGAGACAGCATCTGGGGAGGTAAAGGAGCTGAAGGACCCCTCTCCCCCGATTTTGTGGGATGCCTGCAGTGGAATCTCACTACCAGGTGGGGTGCCCTGCAGTCCTTACTATTAACCCATGCTGCCTCCGACAAGGGATAACCTTTTCATAAAACAAGGTATTGTAACCGCCCTCTGTGTCACCTGGTATTTAGTATATCTTACACTACATAGTGCTGTACCTCATCTACAGTAACTGGGGCTGGTGGCCGTAATAGGTCTCCTCTGATATCAGATGCCTGAATTGATTGGACCGTGACCCGACAAATGCGTGCCGACAAAACCGCGGTTGATAAAACCACGACATCGACACCGTGCCCACAAAGGCGCGCCGACAAAAGAACGCCAACAGAAGCGCGATTACGGTTAAGGTAAGGGTTAGGGTAAGGGTTAGGGTTAGGGTTAGGGTTAGGGTTAGGGTTAGGGTTAGGGTTAGGTTTAGGGCTAGGGTTAGGTTTAGGCTTAGGTTTAGGGTTAGGCTTAGGTTTAGGGTTACCTTTAGGGTTACCTTTAGGTTTAGGTTTAGAGCGCGCTTTTGTCGGCGTGCTGTTGTCGGCGTGCTTCTGCGCTCATTCATCGGTGTGATTTCGAACTCACGCTTTTCTCCCCGCGGTTTTGTCAGGGCGCTTTTGTTGAGTGCCCATTTGTCGGTGAACCGATTGGACCAGGCTGCAGTGGAAGACTGGATGTGTTTTCCCCAGTAAGAGGGGGTGGGGCTTAGCTGCACTGTGACTGGGTTTACAACCCGCACAATTGGGAAAGGCCCAATGAATTTGTACCCCAGTTTCTTACATGGCAAAGGCAGCCTGAGATAGGTAGTGGAGAGGTATACCCTCTGGCCCATGTGAAAAAGTCCTTGCCTCTTCCGCCTTTTGTTGGGGGGGGGACAAACTCCTCCCCCCCTTAGCCACATGGAATGGGGTAAACCCTGTGCTTTTGTGCACTGCATTGTTATATGCAACTACTGCAAAGGGGAGGAGTTCAGCCCAATCGTTCTGTTGGTACTGGACGTAACACCTTAATTATTCTTTTGGGGATGCCATGGAGGGTGACTGAATTGTTCTCAGTCAGTTAGAGGGAGTTAGAGGGAGATCTTCCTTTGGTAAGCACGAGTCCTGGCAGTGGGTCCAGTTCCCCCACCCCCACCCCCAATGACAGCTATGGGCTTCTGGGCTCACTGGAACTGACACTAGGTCTAATCAATTTTAGTTTTGCTTCTCAGTATGCACCAGATGTCAAACTTTTTTTTCCAGTAGGTTTCTCTATGTTCAACGACCACTAAAAGTTTCATTTTTGAGACTTGAAAACTCGTAGTCCATTCTAATGCAATTTTTACAATAGGTTCTCTCTCTCTCTCCTTCCTTCCTTCATCTGATTGATAAACTACTACATATCAGAGATTCTATTAGAGTACAATCACTTTATGCAATCTTCCAATTTAGGAGTTCATAAAGGCTAGGAGAAGTTTATGCACCCATTTAGATGCCCTGGTAGATGTGGCTACCAAGACATCTAAATGGGTGGCTAATCAAAAAACATTTATCAGGTGTCAGCCAGACTACCTTTCAGCTTAGATTTTCCCTTTTTTATTCCTAAGGAAGTGGATATGCTGCCAAGAAGACGATTGAAGGTAATCATCACCATTTGCAGCACGACAGCCTCCCATTTGACTTAAATCCTTTTAAATGTCAGGCGAGACAGGGCACACTCTGTGGGTTGAAGAGAGGTCTCCAGGTGTCTGTTCATGCCTCAGGTACTATCCTTTCTCTTATTAAGCTATATGGGCACTGTGAAGTATTGATTCCTCATATATTCTACTTGAATCAAACTATTAAAGAATGTTTCCTTCTCTGTGTAGATGCTATTGAATTTACAAGGATTGCAAAGAAACCTGCCACTAGTTTTGTGGGATAGATTTATATTAGATACTGAATACAATAATTATACTTGTTTAAAGTAACAATATTGAAATGGAATTATAAATACCATCAACACAAAAGGGAGTTTGCTCTGAAGCTGAAATGCACCAAGTGAATTAGAGGAAGAGTGGGAAGCAGAGGAGAGAAGAAAGATAGGAAGAGAGGGACAGGAGAGAAGGGGAGGGGAGAAGATGAGGTGTACAAGGAGGAGTGGTAAGGGGAGAGAGGAGAAGGAGAAAGGAAGGGGAAGTAGAGTAGAAAATGATGGAGGGAGGAAAGGATGTAGAAAGGGGAAGGAGAGAGGGGGAAGAATGTGTTGTATAAAGTATAAATATGGTGTATGGAGAGCGGAAGAGCCAATAACTGTTGTTTTTTTTCTTTCTTTGGTAGTTGATGGTAAGATGAATTGATGTAATTACTTAATAATACAACATGATATTGACTATGTAATAGTATACACGTGATTATATGCTATGAAAAATGGAAAATAAAAAAAATTCTATCGCAATTATACTTGTTAAAGTAATTTGTAGCATTATATCGATCAGGGTCAAAGTATGCTAAAATACAAGTTTGCTCATTTCCAGCTAAGAATTTCTGATAATATATTTAAGGGCTACCGGTTGTTGACTATTCTTTTCTCATCCATCAATTATGAATGGGACTGTTCTTCTATTCTCATTTTTCATTTCAATTTTACCTGCCGAAGGATTATTCCTGTCCATTCTTTCCGCTTCAAAATAAATTGTTCCAGAGTTCATTCTAGATACGTATGCACTCCATTTTGGAATTCTCGATATGATGTTTTGAATGCAACAGTTTGGCCCCCTGCTGCCATTAACCTCCTTAACCTTAAACTCTATGAAATATGCCTAGAATAAAAACTCACATATTCCTTTTCCTCTCATGGAAAAGAAAATGATTGGAAGGGTGGGAAAAGGAGAAAACAATGAGCACCCACTGGTTTTCTAATGCCATTAGAATTCGTAGACATTTTTTTCAATTGTCAATGTTTCACCATCCTGACAAAAATATTTTACTTTGACTACCATTTCTGATGCTATAACTGATGCTAGTGATAGCGAACCTATGGCAAGCGTGCCTCTCTGTGGGCATGCGAGCCATCCACTGTGCATGACCACGCTCCTCTCGCTGGCCAGCTGATTTTTGGGTCTCTGCTGTGCATGCGGGAGATGTACGCACATGTGTGTTGGGGGCAGGGTTTGTGCATGCATGCATGGGGAATGGGGAGAGCACGGGGGGGCATGCCCTCCCGTGGCCCATTTTTACTGGGCCCAAAACAGGATGGGGGGAGGTTTGCATGCATGCATGTGGGGGCAGGGCGAGCATGGGGGGATGTTGTGCGTGCATGCATGCACAGGGGGCAGTGGGCGGGTGTGTGTGTCACCCACACATTGCATTATGGGTGTGGGCATGTGCGCACACTTTCAGCACACAAGAAAAAGGTTAGCCATCACTGATATATAGCGTCGGTTATTGTCTTCACATCAAATGTTGCCACCTAATTGACCTTAGCTGATCCTGAAAAAATTAAACTGGGTTAGTCCTAGTTAACATTTGGATGACCCAATACTCGGTAAGTCCCAGCGAGTAAGCTAGTTTAGGAAATTTTTAAAAAATCCTAGAATAAAGCAATTGAAAACCATTCTGTACTTTTATTAATGACAATCCATGTTCCAATAGAGTGCTATGCTGTATCATTATACACTTATATATTATTGTATATGTGAATCTTTTTTCCAGATACAAAGGGAGAAAAATAGAGAACATCTGTTTAAAATATACATCTTGGGCATATGTGGATTTACTTTTCTTTTCCAATATCTCTTGTAAATGTACATTTGTTTTAGGTGGCAGTATCCTAAAGGAACCCACATTGCTACCGAAAGCAGCTTTTTCATATTTGCCTTGCTGAAATCCTTTCTAACTTATTAAAAATAAGGTGTTATTCTGGCATCCTGGTCACCTCCTGCTGATCCTTATCCAGATCAAAATGAGAGCATTTGGTACTTGAAAAATAATAATGATGACAAACACAAATCCCCAGATATAATCCCATTGACTTTTATGAATATTAGTTTTCGAGCCAAAAGTTATCTTGCTGATCCTGCTAAGATGAGAATGGTCATAATATGCTCCTTGTGTTTTTCTCTAGGCAATCAAAGGATTTGACAGGAAAGAAAGGGTAACTTTGTAGGCGCAAGGTAATAAAGAATTGGCTTTGTCTTTTCCTACAGATGATTCCTCAACAAGGTACGGCAGATCTTGGCTACATGAAAACCTATCATTTCATATGGAGTCCTCTTAAATTTTCATCATTCCATTACTCTCATCAGCTGTGTGCTCCTAACAACAATGCCTGATCAGCTTAGTTCTCTGCTAAGTGGCAAATAATTTACTTTAAAATTACTTTAAAGGGATGCCGAGATGACATCTTGATTGGCTGACAGAACTTCAATTTCTTCTAGAAGAGAATTATCACCTTTGTCCACTGGGAAGTCCTGAGTCTACAACCTGTGCCTTATGGAATGAGGCCTATGAAAAGAGCATTCATTGAATAATAATTCATTTTGACTGCCAGGAGGGTACAAATTCTTCTTTTCAGCTTTGAAAGATGACCAAGGATAAAAGGACTCGTTCTGTATCTTTCCATAAAACTGCAAGAGAATGATTCTCTGCTCAAAAGATAGATAGGAATCTAAAAACCTGAATACTTAGCAGTAGATCACCAAGGTTTCCTTGCATTTCTGTTAACAAACAACAGTGAAGAGGATTTTTTTTTTCTTTTGGCCTAAAATAAAAAATAGAATTATACTTGTAGCTGGGGTATATCATGCATGAATAGTGACTGAGGAATGTCTTGGAGCTAATGTTGTGAATTAGGCTGGGAGAATTAGCAATGGAAACTTGTGGGTATTGGTTCTGATCAGGGGTGGGTTTCTCGCCCCATTCCAACCGGTTCGGTTGGAACGGTGCCGGCGGCATCCTTGTGCACGCGTGCGGTGCACGCATGCGTACTAGCATCTGCGTGATGCTCCAGCTGCTCTTGGAGGATCGCACAGGTGCTGTATGCATCCTGCGCATGCGTGGAAGCGCAGAACTCGTCAAAACCGGGTAAGGACCGCGGGCGGGTGGGTGGGCCCTTCGCCGTTCCCGGAAGTTACTTACTTCCGGGTTCGCCGACCAACCAGTTCGCAGGGACCGCCGCGAACCAGTTGAAACCCACCCCTGGTTCTGATCATCTTTGATGCAGGTCTTGCATTAGGTAGCACCAATCTCAGCTTTTGTCACTGGATTACATGTGGTTTTAGCTCAATATTTGGTGATTCCAACACTGGTCAAGATTTTGGGGCTTTTATGTTCTTTTATTCTCTTTTGGAGTTGTGGTTAAAAAAAGCAATTTGATAAAACTGGAACTATGCTACCTACGGTCTGACCTAAGTATAGTACACAAAATTGTCTGCTACAAGGTCCTACCTGTCAATGATTACTTCAGCTTCAACCTCAATAATACACGGGCAAACAACAGATGAAAACTCAAGGTAAATCTTCCAAACTAGATTGCAGAAAATACGACTTCAGCAACAGAGTGGTCAACATCTGGAATGCTCTACCTGACTCCATGGTTACATCCTCAACCCCACTTCAAACTTAAACTGTCTACTGTGGACCTCACGCCATTCCTAAAAGGTCCATAAAGGGGGCGTGCATAAGCGCACTAGTGTGCCCAGAGTCCCTGTCCTACTCTCCCCATTTATTTGTAGTCATTTCCTTTGTTCATGGCCATGCTTATACTTATTCCTGTTATCTTGTACATGTTTGACAAACTAAATAAAATACAATAAAATAAAATGTGTGTGTTATGTATTAACAGACTTCTTTTTAAAACACAAAGATATTTTGAACTGAAATTCCCTGGAACCCCATACTCTAAAGCAGAGACATTTTAATTAATCAGCCTGATGAGGCCATCTTGTTATTGTACAGGCCCTCTCAGCTCATGAAAGACTTTTTTTTTAAAAAAAGTGAAAGACACCGTTTAGCCACTAAATGGTGGTAGGACTTGTGACTTAAGAGTTTCAGGTGTAACTACATTCTCACTGCAGTTGTGTATAATGTTTAGTCTAGAGCGCTCTAGGAATGGAGTAAGTTGTATGAAAAAGATAACAAAAGATCAATCCTTTTCTGACCCGAAGCTTTCATTCTGGAAACATGTCCTCCAAATGGGGCTATAGGAATTATGTAAATGAAAATCTGGAATCTTGGGTAATAGGAACATGGTTAATTAACATGTGGGTATGTGATGCAGCAGACAAATGTCCTGGTGTGGTTTAAACTAAATTGGAAAACCATCACTCCAAGGTATACTTGTATAAAAGTAGTGTATAAAGTTACCATTGCTAAATTTCATTTTAAGGGAAAGAAGATAAAGCATATGTAAGCCATGTTTCTATTTACTATTATCCAATAAACCGCTCTAATTCGGGCCAATAGATAATAGATTTTTGAAGATGAGGTACTTTTATGTGCTTTCTTCCAAGACCATCTTTTTTCTGACTATGATTAAGAAGATTCATATTTAAAATAAGCCGCACAGTCAACAAAAGCATATATATAATGATTGTGCTGGGCTGTGCCACATGAAACAGTAAGAGTAGGATTCAATTTTGAGATACTTCTCCATATGAAAGAAAAGTATTCCAGGTAGATCTTTCTTAGCAGAAAAGTCTACTTCAGAAAACTAGTTCCAGCTTCATCTTCTTCAACTCTCTGTTTGGTGGGGAAAAAATTGTTTGGGTTGCTAAGAGTATGTTGACTTCTTAAAGCAAGTTCATAATAAACATATGAAAACATCCTTATTTATATATTAAAAAAGAAATCCATCCTATCCAATAAGTACATTATTCTCTCTTTTACTTCTGCCTGCGTTGAAGCAACAGCTGGCAACTGAATATAGCCAATTTTGTTGGGTGGAGGAGAAGCCTTGCTCAGCATCTGTTACCATTTTGTTGCCTGACATCTGGAGCATGAATGCAAGATTACACTGGATTTTGTGAGTTTGATTCCATTATCTTCATTCCCAAAAGCTTTCAGAGTTACAAACAACCTAAGCTTTAGAAAAGCATCCGAACATAAATGGATGTCAACCATGTTACTGTATGCCAGGGTTAAAAATCTGGATAGCAACCTATTGGGATACTACCATATGCCAAGATAATTAATTCTTATAACTAGCTTCAACAAATCATTGAAAGATACAAATGCAGCCTATCCTTTATATATATGGAAGATTCGATATGATTGCTTCACTATTTATGGCAGACTTACACTTTTGCAACCCATCCAAATATTGCTACTTACAATTCTCAACATCTCTGGGATGTTTGGGAATTATGGGAATTGTGGATAATAACATGGAGATCTAGTTTGTAGGAAGGATAATTGAGTCTGAGTTCAGACTTTAGTCAGCACTACATTGCTTCTGGGAGTTCTCATCAAAGCCGTGACCAGCCTTTCTACCTTGAATGTAGATATCTGCTTTTTTCCTTCTGAATATCTCCTAAAAGTCAATTGCAACAAGATCTTGCTCAGCATTTTCCTGGCTTGGACTTTTGTTGGAAATGGGAATTGACTGCAATGATTTAATTAACTGCATCCATAGGACAAAACATTTTTCCAACTCAAAAAGATTCCCATAGCAGTTGACAAAGAAATAATTAGTATTCCAGTGAATGATTACGGAAGACTATCTCTGAAAAAAATATAAGCAATACAGGTTAACATACTAGAAGGCAGATCAGCAGATACTTGATGAAGCTTTTTAGATCTTATTAATTTCTGAAAATGGGTTCAGAAATAAAATTTGAGCCAATGACTATTTAAAAACAACACAAAACAATGATGTGATTCTGTATATGTTAAATTTTCAAGCTCTGTCTTAGTTCCCCCCCCCATAATTGTGCTTGTTAGAGTCAAGTGATGTGGAGATTACACCTGTTCAGGAAATCATTGATTACATCAAGGAGATTTCAGAATAAGGAATCTCAAAAAGGCTTTAATAATTTTCTTTCAGCAAAATCTTTGCTCAGAGCAGGAAGGATTTATATGGGAAAGGATGAACCATAGCACCTGACTTTAGGGCAGTTTTTGGCCAACTTGGTGTCCTGCAAATGTCACAGACCATGTTTGCAATGTTCACTAAGGGTTCTGGAATTTGGCCAAAACTTCATTTACTGGGAATTCTGGAAGCTGTAATATAATGGGTTTAATAATGGGAGATTAGCAAAGAAACTTCTATACCAGTTCATTTTTAAGAAGAATCAAACATTCACAATGGTTCAAGTAAATTGTTTCAATTTATATAAAGCCCTACAAATGAAATTATGGACATGTTCTTTGACATTTGTTGTGCCAAGAATTCACTCCCTTAAAATAACTATGCACATTGTTTAGTTTATTTATTTCCTTAGATTGATATCCTAATTTTCTTCCAGCTTGAGATCCAGCTTCCAGCTTGAGATGACATGCTTTCCTTCACAACAACCCTATGAGATAGATTGGGCTGAGAGAGAATAACTGGCTCCAAGTCATTCAACTCCCCCCACCCCGGTGGCTGAGGATGGACATAAATCTAAAGTTCCACAGTCCTAGGCCAAGAGCCTATGTGTTTGAACTTTGGTGCTGGCGAAGCCTCCTGAAAATACCATGGACATCGACAAAAACAAATAAATGGATGAAACAAACAAACCCACTCTTTACTTGAGGCTCAAATAACCAGGCTCAATCATCCTATTTTAGGAACATTAATTCTCTAGAGAAGGCTAAAATGGTGGGAAAACTGAAAGGAAAAAGTAGAAGTTGAGCAACAGTGAGGTAGATGGACTTAATAACATTGGTGATGGGTTGGAAGACTTGAAAGATTGGGTTGCGTCAGATTGTCATGGAGAAAAATCTGTTTATGTAGCCACTAAAAGTTGGTACCAATTTGAAGTGCATCAGCTAAGCTACTACAATATACACTAGCATATTTACTACCCTGTTTCCCTCAAAATAAAAGACCTCCCCAGATAATAAGCCCAATTAGACTTTTGAGCACATGCGCTAAAATAAGCCCTTCCTGAAAATATTGCAAAACAGCAACAGCCATGAGGTGACCACACTCGCCGTCTCCTGCACCTCAAAAGTAATAAGACCTCCCCAAAAATAAGGCCAAGCACTTATTTTTTTGGAGGGGGGGAGAATAAGAACCTGTCTTATTTTCGGGGGGAACGGTAGTTTGGCCTAATTGTCAGAATAACACCATAATTTTTGTGCAAATAGATCTTGACATCCTTGAATTGATGCAAGAGGGAAATGAAATATGATACTAACCGGAGAGAGAGAGTCCAGAATATTTGCTATAACTGATATATATGCAGTAGCTGAACAAGCCATCAGGCACAAATTACAATACTAAATATTTCTGTAATGCTTTTAAGTGTTCAAACTACTTTATATGCATCTGAAACTATAATTCTTGGAGGGAGGATTGAATGGCTTTATTATTGGGCTGGTGTATTGAATTTATAATTTGCATAATTTTTGAGTCAAGTGAAATCACATTAACTGTTTATTACCTAATTGGTAAGAAGATTTTTCCCCAAATTACCAGCCAGTAACGCCTTGTATTTGATTTATCACAGCTCCAAACTTGACAAGGCAGGGAAAAACAATTCTCTTCCCCTGTTTGAGAAGTAGCCTGCAGGTTGGCAGCAGAATAACCAATATTTTCAGCTGAGTATAACCCACATTTCCCCTTGCCTAAAGAAAATCAAATGAAGCTTCTAATTAGATCAGGGGTGTCAAACTCACGTCATGGTGGTGTGACATGACATATTGGGACTTTCCTCCCCCTTCACTAAACTGGGCGTGAGCATGGCCAGCGCATGACACATCTGGCCCGCAGGTTGGGAGTTTGACAGCCCTGCTGTAGATAGTATACAAACTCTCTGATGGTCTGAATTTATGTAGATAAAAAGCTTGGATAATTTGAATCAGATTTTGAGAGTTTAAATCAGTGATTTTCTACTTGAGATAAAAGAAGAAAGCCGACAGGTCTGTCAAGATAATTCTGTTTGGAAGCTGTGATGAACAATTTTCAATAGGTATGATAAATAAGTTTGGAGAATGAATACAGATCTTCAGACTGAAGTCACCTGCCTTCACTATCTCCCTATAGAAATTAGGTGCATTTTCTAAGCAATTTTTAAAAGAGAGACCGAGAGAAATTCAGTTGATGTAATGTCTGAAAGCTGTCCCTTTATTTTTTATTTTTTAATTGCAAAAGCGCGCAATTATATATGATTTTTACAACACCTGGTATGCCCAAATATGGGAGGAAGATCACTACTTCCATTCTCTGTCCTTCGGCTCGTCACAAGAGACCATCCAGGCAGAAACCCAATATTTTTACTATTGCCTTTTTGTTACATTTTGTTGTATTTGTGCTGATAAATAAATAAAGGGAGACTAGTATAGATCTATTTCAAGCTATTTAGCTCTCATCAGCTAGCCATACCCTTACTGGGATTTGAACCTGGGCTATATTACATACTAGGCAGACATCTTAGCCATTAGGCCACAGGCTCTTATCCGTTATCAGCGAAGCCAGGGTGAAAGGTATCTATTAGATTTTTACAACCCCCGGTATGCCCAAATATGGGAGGAAGATCACTACTTCCATTCTCTGTCCTTCGGCTCGTCACAAGAGACCATCCAGGCATATATATATATATATATATATATATATATATATATATGTATGTATGTATGTATGTATGTATGTATGTATGTATGTATGTATGTATGTATGTATATATATATATATATATATATATATATATATATATATATATATATATATATATATATATATATATATATATATATATATATATATATATATATATATATATATATAACAAAAAGTAAAGAAGTAGCAAAAAGACACTTAGCTGACTATCAAAGCAAATAAAATAGAAAATTAATAAAAACATTATGAAAAGAAAATTCCCCCTTTCATTCCACCTCCTCCATTAATCATTAGTTAAATATTTGTACTATACTTTACGCATAAAACATTGGAGATTTTTGCCTGTAATTTTCTAAACACTGCACAGGAAAATAAACATAGTGCAAAAACTCTGCATGAGATTATATCACTGTGGCCATAGGATAAAGGTGACATTAAAGTAGATATTATGTGGGCTTCCAGCTTCTCTTGATTAAAAATGTAGTTGTATTGTTGTGAGACTCCTGAGATCTGTAATGCAGGATGATACATTTACAATACAATACAATAGCAGAGTTGGAAGGGACCTTGGAGGTCTTCTAGTCCTACCCCCTGCCTAAGCAGGAAACCCTATACCGTTTCAGATAGATGGCTATCCAACATCTTCTTAAAGACTTCCAGTGTTGGGGCATTCACAACTTCTGGAAGCAAACTGTTCCATTGATTAATTGTTCTAACTGTCAGGAAATTTCTTCAATTCTAAGTTGCTTCTCTCCTTGATTAATTCCCCCCCATTGCTTCAGGTGCTTTGGAGAATAGTTTGACTCCCTCTTCTTTGTAGCAACCCCTGAGATATTGGAACGTTGCTATCATGTCTCCCCTATTCCTTCTTTTCTCACAGCAAGGGTAGGTTCTTGGCAGCATTACTGCCAGTTCGTTCGTGCACACGCTTCGCTTGTGCGTGCTGCACGCACATGCATAGTTCCATTAAAATTGTTCTATGCATGTGCAGAACTGAAAAACAAGATGGCAGTGGCCAGGAAACCAGTTCAGGGGCATGGCAGGCCTAGGTCGCTGCAGATTCCAGAGACCCAGGCCACCCTACCACTACCAGTTCGGCTGAACCAGTCCGAACTGGTGGGAACCCACCTCTGTCTCACAACAATTGAGCACTTTCAATGGAAAGCAAAAAAGATCTTGTTTTGGTCAGATCTTCAGATTTAAATAAGCCTCTATTAACAAATCCACATTTTATATAATAGTTGCAAAAAGAGTTTGAATAATTTCTTCTCATGAATTGACATTTTCAAATATATTGGTTTTTTTTTTTTTTTTGATGTCTTGACACCATAAAATTATTGCCAATGCTTTATGGAAAAATAAAAATAACAAAAATGGGGGAAAACTAATTCAGATAATTTTGAGCAAGATGACAGAGCCTAAATATATATAATATGTCATTATCTGTGCTGCAGAGGAATTCAATTCCCTTTACTCTCTAGAAAGAGTATTCATTAACGTGTGATGAATGGTTGCAGTACTAGCTATGTCTAGCCTAATGAAGAGAAGAACTAACCAAGAGAAGTGACATGTTAGCCATCTTCCAATATTTGAGGGGTTGTCACAAAGAAGAGGAGGTTTAATCTATTCCCCCAAAGCACCTGAGGGTAGGACAAGAAATAATAGATGGAAACTTATCAAAGAGAGACCCAGCCTAGAATTAAGGAGAAGTTTTCTGACAGAACAATTAATCAGTGGAAAAACTTGCCTCTAAGAGTTGTGGGTGTTTCAACGTTGGTGTTTTAAAGAAGAGATTGGAGAATCATTCTTCTGGAAAGGTAAAGGATCTCCTGCTTGAGCAGGGGGTTGGACTAGAAGACCTCCAAGGTTCCTTCCAACTCCGCTGTGCTGTGTTCTGTAAAGATGCTGGTAAATGCTTAGTTTTTCGAAAGAAACAACTGCATCAATATAACATTTTCTTTACTTCTACATTTTGCCCAAAGTGAAATATGTGATTGTAACTCGATAATATATTTTTATTCTCAATGGTATAATATTACTCAAATTAACTGACAAAAGAGATTGGTTGACTTTTATACAATGCTCTCCATAAAGTTATGTATTAAACTTAACCTACTTAACCACTTCTCGATCTTTCCAATTACATTTATGAAAACAAGAAATGCTCTGAGTTCAGATGGCTATCCCACCGAGTGATATATGAGACAGGTATTGAGGTTTTAGTATTGAGGCCTATAAATAAGCTTTTCAAGTATTTTTTTTTTCTTACCTTTTTGTATGAGGCGTGTATAAGTGTGATTTTGAAGGCTGGTAAAGATCCTGCTGACAGTGCACGCAGTAGTACAATTTCCTTGTTGGAAACATTGACACAAAAATATTGGCAGCAACCATGGCAACAGATTGAAGAAAACATTACCTTCCCTGATGGTTTTCCTATGCTAAAAATTGCTGCCATTGAGCAATAGTTTTGTAATTTATCAGATTATGAAATTAACTGCAGTAAGTCTTATATACTTTCTAAAGGCTACTGCTTCGGGGAAATGTGTAATAACTGAGTTTTGGTAGTTTTACTTTGAATATCTGGTAATAAATGTCCCAATGAAACTTTCTTCATTTGTGGATTTACATATACATTTTTTTTTCAATACTCGGTCATAAATTCATGTAAACATTGTTAAAAATCTCTTTGGGTTTCTGAGGAAAGATAATTGTAACCATGAATATTACTTCAAAATTGATGTGATTAATCATATGTATGCCTACGCTTACACATTTAAGTTATTTTTAGTAGTATGAGATGACATTTTCATTTGGTAAGGATGAACTCCTAGACTTTCTGTATCTAAATTATGATTATCAAATGTTGATGGCAAGCGTATACACTATTATGGATGCAATAAAAAAAATCATTGTCTCATTTGACATCACTGTAGGAGCTTGGCTTCATTTTTAGCCACAACACTATTGTATCTCTGGCTGTTATGAATATTTGTAGGATATTAGATAGAAGTATTATTTTGACTCTTATTCAGATGGTAAACACTGTGGCATAACATCAATATCAAAATTGCACGTAAACTTTTTTTGAGTGAAGGAGTCATGGATAAGTAGGGTAGTTACTATAGTTTAGTGCCAATCAAGTTTTCTGCAAATATGAATTTTACAGAAGGAATTTGGATTGCATACAATTCCAAACGACAGTAAATTTAATTGAGACATTTCCTGATTTTATAGTCTTTATAATGCCTGAATTACTATCTGTAGTAGAATGTTTTTTTTTGGATGACTCTATGTGCACAGTGTTTGTTGAATTATAAAATATTAAGTGGACATCAATTATTTGCAAGAATAAAAAAGTGGAATATCCTACATTAACAAATCAATGGCCAAGTCTTTAAATATATTCAGTATGTTTTTCATTTATTTGAGATGGATTCAAAATTATTTTTATGTTTATGAGATAATATTTTAAAAGGATTAGTTATCAACTTTATTATGTTGGAAATATAAAATGGGTGAGAGGAAATGCATTTTACATGATATAAGCCTGTCATTTTATTTTCATTTTAAATTCATGTTTGTTAGCATAGTGTTAACAAATTCAATAAATTTAAATGTAACATCACTTTTATGAAGAACTATGGATCTATCAATCATGGGTGACAGTAAATAACTCTAGACAAGTTCTGGAGAACTCTGAAGAGAGAGAAATTTCAGTTCTGGAGAGAGAGAGACATTCCCTGAAGATGGGCTCCAGCATGCGTTTGGAAGCTTGGAAGAATAAACCTTTAGTCCCAATGACGGACTCAGATTCGATCCTGTAACATTATCCTGGGACATGTATATTTGCCTTTATTTGTGATAATTATTAATTTTTGATGTTGGAATGACATCATGACCAGTGGTGGGAGTCAATTTTTTTTTACTACATGTGGGTTCTGTGGGTGTGGCTTGGTGGGGCATGGCAAGAGAAGGATACTATACAATCTCCATTCCCTCCCCACTCCTGGGGAAGGATATTGCAAAATCCCATTCCCTCCCGATCAGCTGGGACTCTGGAGGCAGAGAATAGATGGGGGCGTGGCCAGCCAGAGGTGGTATTTACTGGTTCTCCGAACTACTGAAAATTTCCGCTACCGGTTCTCCAGAACTGGTCAGAACCTGCTGAATACCACCTCAGATCATGAGTCCAGATTAGCTAACTATCATAGCTAATATGTGCTTGCTTTCGGTTTATGAATGAGTTCGCTATCTGTGTAATAATCCAGATTTAATGATATTTTAAAAAATTAAGCTAAACTATTTCCCATATATTACATTTTCCTTCCTTCTTTCAACTCTCCCTCCCTCCCTCCTTCTAATAAAAAAGAATTTGAGAAAGAGTTGCTAGCCTGAAGCTATCCACTAAATTTATGGCCCAGGCAAAATCAACTTAGAAACAGTTATTATGTTATACCATTTCTGTATCAATCACATATACCATATGCAGCTAAGGACAATTTATGAACCCCTGCATTTCATATTCTGGACCTGCAATAAAAAAAGCAATACATTTTCTCCTTTTCTACTACTTGAATACCTCATAACCATTCTGAAGCCTCTTAGTGAAGTAAGAAAGTTATTGCAAATATAAATATAAAAAGTTTGATCTTGACATTTGTTTAAAGCACCACATTTCTCAGTGCCATCTATCTCGGTCTGTTGGGTAATTGTAATTTAGATAGGTGAGCATTTGCTGAAGCGTAATCATTCAGAATAACATCTGGTCTTGCAAGTGCTTTGAAACAGATATGCACTCTGAACAATTTTTTATCTCTCAGCCGAGGCTGGGTGAAATTAATAGTAAAAGTTTTTGTATTTCCATTTCAAAGTTGCAACATTCCCTGTTAAGCAAGTCTGTCCCAGCTTGACAACAAAGGTCACCTGTGATTAAGAAAAAATGCTTTTCACATTAAAAACAAAGCTCTGTACTTTTCAAACAATCCTTTAATTCAGAGTAGGATTTGGATCTTAATATTTTTATCCAGTGCAATCAAAAAGAAGTGGGAAGCACTGGGATTATTTATAGTATACACTCTAGATTCTTTGTACTCTAGAAGACTACAAATAATTGTCCAGGGGCTCTCAAACTTTTATTGCTCACTGCCCCCTTTTGAGCCTCATTTACCTGTGTGCCCGCCCCCACTACCACCCAGCACTGTTCTCTGAATTAAAAAAAAAAGAATTATCTGCATTGTTTATCTGCGAAAGAGCCGAGGTGGTGCAGTGGTTAGGGTGCAGTACTGCAAGCCACTTCAGCTGACTGTGATCTGCAGTTCAGCGGTTCAAATCTCACCGGCTCAAGGTTGACTCAGCCTTCCATCCTTCCGAGGCGGGTGAAATGAGGACCCAGACTGTGGGGGCAAGTTGCTGACTCAATTTGCTAAAAAATCTGTAAACCGCTTAGAGAGGGCTGAAAGCTCTATGAAGCAGTATATAAGTCTAATAAATAAATAGATAGATAGATAGATAGATAGATAGATAGATAGATAGATAGATAAATAATTCATCTAAATTGGAATTGGCACAGAGAATGAAATGTGAGGATTATGACAAATTAATTATAAACCTGGCAATTAGGTCTGGGTGGCTTCCTTAGAAATGCATTGTGGCCTTCAAGAAGTAGGGCATGACTACTTGCGGATGGGCATACTACACAGACTGAGAACTACGGCATTATGCTATTCAAAGCAAGAACTAAAATGGGTGGAGTGAGCAGAAAGTGGGTGGGATGAGCAGGTGGGGTGACCGGCGACTGGGCGACTGGGCAGGCAGGGGTGGGGCCAGCCAGAGGCGGCATTTGCTGATTCAGTGAACCAGTTTTAATTTCTACTACCGGTTCTCCTGTACCAGTTCGAACCGGCTGAATACCACCTCTGATCCTAGTCTTAGTTTTATGTATAGTTTTTAATTTTTAATTTGCAAAGTTTTAATATTTTAATTATTTTACTCTTTGTCCTTTTATAATATGTTAAGCTACCTGGGGTAGTTTTATAGGGGAGATGGGTGGCATAAAAATTAAATAGAGATATATTTTATTAGTTTATTTGTTAATGGATATTTCGAGTTGTCTACATCAAGAGGATGAACCCTAAAGTTGATCCAACTGAGATTTTATTGCTTAGGGCAGTGGTTCCCAAACTTGGCAACTTTAAGACTTGTGGACTTCAACTCCCAGAATTCTCCAGCCAGCTGCTGGCTGGAGAATTCTGGGAGTTGAAGTCCACAAGTCTTAAAGTTGCCAAGTTTGGGAACCACTGGCTTAGGGCTTATATGCCCATATTACAGAGTCAGTAAAAAAACCTTTAAATTATTGGCCAAAATTCTGCAAACTATTAAGTACTGACATTGAATATAGATACATTCCTATTACAAGCTAAGTTCCCATGCTTGAGCAACCTTTGTGCTACGCTATGTATAAAACAGAAACAGTCTCCTTCATTTTTTCCTTACTAAGCCTGGATGCACGAGTGATTCTGTGACAATGAAATTTTATCAGCTCCTAGAATAAACATCAACTGGAGATGCGGATGCTGGGTAGTTCAACATTATGCTGCTTACGTGGGGATGAGTACACAAACTGTTGTAACTGAGCGTATTGTGAAGAAAAGAGAAACCCACAGCACAAAGAAAGTAGAAGAGTTCATATCAACAAAATAGTTTTGAACACGCTTCTGGAGTGGAAACTTATTATAGTGTGTGAGACAATCAATTTCACATTTTTTTTTCTTCCTAGTGTTTTCTAACAAGTGCAGTGATCCTTTTTGTTGCAACAGGAACTGATCGACCTGCCCAAGGCTGATGTTGTGGGCTGAGAGAAAGTGACTGGCCCAAATCATCCAGCTAGCTTTCATGGCTAAGGTGGGATTAGAACTTGCTCCTGGTTTCTAGCCTGGTGCCTTAACCACTACCCCAAATTGGTTCTCGTTCACTTCACATCATGAACGTCCTTTATTAGCTCTTAGATGAGAAATAAAAAGATTTGACCTCCTCACAACATGAAAGCAGTTACTGATATATAATAAATGAAACGTGTGACACCTACTGTAGATGTAAAAGAGTTTTGGATAGTTAGAGTGGAATAGATATTAAGATGCTGGTTAGCCATAAACTCTAGCCCTATCCCAACAATGGCAATTCACTGGGCAATTTGGTGGTTCTTAGTGTAGCCTATCTAACAAGGTAAATGGAAAACTGTAGCGAGACATTTTCTGACCTCATAGAATGGCTGTCTCAAAATGGTCATTAGTCTAATGAGCACTGCTTTAAAGAGAAAGCAGTACGACTGGGAAGGGTTTGTCTTTAATTTGCACCAGTCCTGTGAAACTGGCGGCCCGCGGGTCGGATGCGTCATGTGCTGGCCACGCCCACCCCGGCTCCTCAAAAGCAAAAAAAGTCACAATACATCCCAATATGTTACGTGACGCGATCGAGTTTGAGGTTCCACCACAAAACCACGCTTTACTAAACTGCGCCCGACTAAACCGCGTCGCTGACGTCATCAACAGGGCGACAACAGCACGGAGACAGAAGCACGCTGTAAACCTAAACCTAAAATTAACCCCTAAACCTAAACCTAACCCCCCTAAACCTAATCCTAATCCTAATCCTAACCCTAAACCTAAACCTAACCCTTAACCTAACCCTAAACCTAACCCTAAACCTAACCCTAAACCTAACCCTAAACCTAATCCTAATCCTAACCCTTAACCTAACCCTAAACCTAACCCTAACCCTTAACCTAACCCTAACCCTAACCCTAACCCTAACCCTAACCCTAACCCTAACCCTTAACCTAACCCTAAAACTAACCCTAAAACTAACCCTAAACCTAACCCTTACCTTAAGTTGAATCGGCTTGCTTTCAAAGCGCTATTTAAAACGCCCTTCTTTCTCCACGCTGGCTGTTGTCGCCCTGTTGATGACATCAGCGACGCGGTTTAATCGGGCACAGCTTAGTCGAGCGCAGTTTTGACGGGTCACACGAGTTTGACACCTGTGATCTGCACCAATTTGCATAGTTTTAATATTTTAATTATTGTACTAATTGTCCTTTTATGATATGTTAAGCTACCCAGAGTTGCTCTATAGGGGATATGGGTGGCATAAAAACCATCTTTCCAAGTTGATTCTCCAGGTGTTTTGAATGCAGGTTTCTCTCTGTACTTACTATTGATCAGGTTAACCGGAGCTGATATAAATCCTAGATAGGAGGGACTTCCTATAAGGATTAGTGATGCTTTTCAAAGAGATGTTCATTCATCTCTTTCATAAAATATTGATCCAGCAGAAGCCACTTTATATTGCTTTTCCTTGGTATATTTTTAGTCATCCTTGGTATTAATTCTACCCATTAAAAGGACCTTTGCTGTTCTATTTTATTGTGTTCTCTTTGGCACATAGCATGTATGGATACAGATGTGTTTATCTTTTCATGGAAAATCAGGTATAGCATATGACACAGTGGAAGATAGTTTAAGAAAATTAACAGCTTAGAATGGCTATTTCTCCCCCCCCCCCGCCCAATATTATGTCTTAGTTGTCAAGAAATAATCAATGCAACAATATGGCTGGCTGGCAGAAGTAGGAGAAGGGGAAAAAATAGATGACGCTGTTGTCATTTTCTCATTGCTGTAAAGGACACTGACTATATATTTTACTGCCTGCCGTTATTATTAATTCATTTCTTCAGACATCTGTGGCATCAGCAGTTGAGAACTGCAGATGATCTATAGTTTAAAGCATCCTCTTGTAATTATACTTGAATAATCTAAATGCGGGATTATTCTAACATAATTATAGAGGGCTATTTTGACTATTAGCTCATTAAAAAGCTGTGAGGCAAATCAGAATCTTCAAGTGTATATAAAAAGGATGACATGTGAGTCTGCACTGGGAAGGGGAGATGTCAATTTCCCTCAAGGTAGCTTGCATTTCATTAAAAGCCAACAACAGAGGCCATTCAGAGGTCAGTGCCTTTGCTAGCCTGCCTTTAAATGAAATGACTATTTACAAAAGTGAGACTGGAGACGTTGGCTGTATTTTTCTTCCCGTTTATGTCCTCTTCTGTGATTTCCCACATACTGGGAGATTAATTTGAACATAAAATGTGATTTTTCAGCCCAACTATTGCCTTCTGGCCAGCAGTCTTGACTCTGAGCCCTACCAGCATGGATTCAATTCTTGCTGTGGAGTAGTAGAGAAATCTGTTACTCAGAACTATGTTTTCTTCTTTTAGTTTAATTTCCCAAAGTCTCAGTAAATGGAAGTTACTCTTTTAAAAAAAGATTGCTATATTCCTGGAAGCAGCAGGGCCTAGAATATCAAGAGAATTGGTGGTTTGTGAGCGAGAAATGAGGGGATCTATCAGGGATGATGAATCAGTTGTTGGGAACTAGAATCTATGGAAGAATCCAAAGTTTAGCAAAGAAACATTAAAGTGATAGGAAAAAAACAGATTTCTGGGACATTTTGTTGCTGAAATTGAGCACAAGAGAATTAAATATGCATTTTTTTTCATTGCCTGCGAGTTACCAAAAAGTGTGCTATTGAGAAGACCACTTTCAACTCTGAAGATCAGGGCGTCAGGACACCAGAGAATTAGATATGGCCTAGTAGCCTAGAAGCCTATTGCCAGGGGTGGTATTCACTTACTTTCCCTACCGGTTCACAAATGTAAGCATGTGTGTGGCTTGCACACATGCGCTCAGCCTTCTGTGCATGCACTTTGATAGCATGCATGGCTTGTACGCATGTGCGCTGCTTGAAAACATGCCTAAATAGGATGCCCTAGAGCCTGGACGTGCCCACCCATGATTTCCACTATCGGTTCGGGTGAACGGGTCCAAATCAGCTGAATACCACCTCTGGTTATTGCCATTTGATTGCCATTGGCTGTGAAAGCCTGCATCCATATAATTTTGTTATGCATCCAATGAGCCTACTAGGTCATTGGTGTTTTTCAAACTTTCGGAACTTTCCCTTCTTCTCAACACAAGTCCAAGTATAGTCCACAAGTAGCCACCTATGACATATTATTAAATGGGACTCAGATAAGAAGACATGAACTTGATTGTAACCCATAGAACACATTCTAATTCCCAAAGCCATTTCTCCTTCAAATAAATTTGAGGACAGGATATGGATATTTTGGTGCACAAAATTATACAAATTTCTATTTGCTGCACACCGAAATACATGAATCGACTGTGAATCAGGAATTTGTTTGCATAAATAGGAAAGAAAACCCACTATTTGTTTTCCAGCAGTTACATATAACAGTTACAGGCCAGGCATTCATAGATGTCTGCAGCTTTCTTGAAGTCTCCAGATCCAGATACGCTAACCTGTATAGTCTTACATGGTACACTGAGAAGAAACATTGCGCATTAAAGTTTAGTGTACCACTGAGGATCCGTCTGAAACTACTACCCTATATTCTTGACATAAGTTAGTAGGTGGTTTTTATTCTGCTTTTCCTATACAAAAAAAATCAAACCAGTATTTTCATATAAATCATGTTGTGAATATGCCTGGGGTGGGCTACAAACTGTCTATTTTTGTCAAAAGATTCAGAAGAAAGAGTTGTCTTCACATGCCACTAGGTGGTGCATAAATACTGAAATACATAGAAGAATATGGCATGATTTTCTGCATGCAGACTGGTAAAATATAGGCAATTGTGTGACCTCTTTTTATGGGAGCGCCAGCAAGTGAAATCAGGTCACACATATTCAGCAGCTAGTAATACATTAAAACTTTTTTTTATTTTTTTATAAATGATGAACAGCAGACAGCTGAATTTCAGGAATCAATTTTGAAATGTTAAAAAAGCTTGATTTAATGTACTTCAGAGAACATGTACTTGGAAAAGGGAGAGCCAATTTATACTTTCAGTATAAATATTTGTCTAAAGTGGGTTTTTGATGGTGGAAAGAAAGAATTGTATGATTTCTTTAGTTTAATTCAGTTTAGCTTTTTGGTGTGTTTTTTTTGTTGTTGTTGTTGGCAGCCTTTCAGGTGAAGAGGACTTAAAACATAATTCTGTGTATAATGGATTGCTTCTTATGGGTTGATTCAGAAGTCTTTGTCCTTGTATAGTTCGTTATTTGAGTACTTAGATGACTTGTTATGTTGTAATTCTGGAAGAATCATTGAACTTAACTCTTCTAGAAATTTCAGTAAAACAGCCAGAAGAAAAAACTACTTTGATTCTAGGATATTTTGACTCATTGGCATAAAAGATACAGTCCAGTTCCTTGATTTCACTTAAAACAGAGGATGGTCATGGCTGTACATAGACCTGCCATTTCAGCCAATATTTTGTAAGTTATTAAACAAACATTTTCTTTTAAAGATGCCAGTGTTTGTATTGCTATATGCAGCATCCCATATAATAAAGTTAAGCTGAAACAGGTTTATAATAGGAATAAGAATAAATAGCAAAGCCTATAGAACGTCTGATCCAGAGATATTGTGCCTTTCAATATTAAGTGATGTCAAAACAGGAGAAACAAAGTGATATTCTCATGTGCTACTTCTGAGGTTTCATAGGTATCTGACTGATTTCCAGAAAAAAAGAGAATAATAGACTGGAATATGTTTAGGTCTGGCCATTCAGAGTTTTTCTGAGGTTTTTAATTTTGCAGTAGAAAGAAGGCAGGGTCTTCAGCAGAGCATGGAGTTAGTCAGATTATAACTGTTCATTATGTAGCATCATAGTATAGGGAGAAAAATCATTAATTGAATCAGTTTAAATAATTGAAAATAGTTGCTTTCTAATAATATTAGAATGGAATGCATATTAACGATCAATTGATGAAAATATATGTGCACCATAATCAGGAAGGATGAGTAACGTGCTGTAAATGATGAGATTTTTTTATATGTGTTCAAATAAACATTCATTTTGTTTAAAATGTAGGGCTCATTAATAATATTAGGATAGATAACATCTTAGGGAAAGCACATTTATTACAACTCAGTAGTATATTGCAATGATATTGCTCAGCTATTGGCAAAATAAACTAAGAATCAAAAGATTGTAGCATCTGACTATCAGCAAGGCCACCTTGGAAGGAAAACAACTGAAATAATTTGCTGTGCGGTACGCTAAGTGTTAAAACTGCCAAATCAAATTCCCAATAATGAATAAAGTTGAAATCTATTTACCCAGCTACATGATAATCTGCCAAATTTTTAACAACCCTGCTTTTTTGCCATTTTGAATTACAAATGGTTATTACGGTTTTCAATAATGAATGCAGTTTTGAGTGGATTTTTTTTTTAAAAGAAAGCATTTGATTGGGAGGGTGATTTTTTTTGTAAGTTCTATTTACAAGTAAACCTCGATTTATGACCACAATTAAGACTGGAATTTTAATTGCAAGTTGTTGTAATCATTAAGTGGGTCATCATATGTTCTGCCTCAATTCTATCACCATTTTTATGATGGTTATTTGGTGAGTTACCATCAGAGGTGGAAGTCAGCAGGTTCTGACCAGTTCTGGAGAACCGGTAGCAGAAATTTTGAGTAGTTCAGGGAACCTGTAAATACCACCTCTGACTGGCCCTGTCCCATCTATTCTCTGCCTCTTGAGTCCCAGCTGATTGGGAGGATTTTGCAGTATCCTTCCCCTGGATTGGGGTGGAAATGGAGATTTTACAGCATCCTTCCTCTGCCACGCCCACCAAGCCACACCCACAGAACTGGTAGTAAAAAAATTTAAATCCCATCACTGGTTACCATGATTGTTTAAGTAAACCACATGGTTGTTAAGCAAATCCAACATATCCAATTGGCATTTCCCCCCCCTATTTTCTGCTAGAGAATGGTGGGAAAGAGGCAAATCACAGTCATGTGATCATTGGACAGGCAATGGATCATAAATGCGAATTGGTTGCAAACTATGCAATCTTCTGATCGTGCTAGGGTGGCAGTCATAACTTTGAGGAAAGGCTCATAAGTAACTTTTTTTTTAGTCCAACTAAACTTCAAACAGTTGTTAAGCAACTGGTCAAGGTTGAGAGCTACTGATCTGGAGTGTCTCTATGTACCACATTTATTAATGCTATTATTAAGAGTGTGAACCGGAAATGACTCTTTCAGACAGTGTGACAGTTCATTGCATTCTGATGAAACAATTGTCTTCCCTTCTTTCCAAATATTGCAATCTCCCTCCCACACAAATGGCACTAATTTTCTTCCTCACTCATTTGACATTGTGTCCTTATGGAACTTCTCTCTTTGTCAATGTCACTTCACTTTATGAGTACTTTTCTTATTTTTCCTTTTCTTTTCCTCTTCTCTTTTCAGTTTTGTGATCTTTGAAGTATTGCTATATTTGCTGAGGCTTCTCTGCATATTTACTACAATAAGAAGAGGTGTTCTACCATGAAATGGAAAAATAAAACAAATTTAACCAGCTTGACTTTGCCTAAATTATTATGGGAACTGCATGTTCATGAAGAATTCTTTTAGGATTCTAAGTTGCACTTACAGAAGGAGAATTTCTTTGATCCCCAAGGATTGAGGTACAAGGGATAAAAAATATATTTTAGAATAGCTTCCCATTCCCACATTGAAATTCTCTCTGCTTCCTCAGCTCTGATGTCGATAAGATTTTACTGTTCCCAGAGTGGGTTGTTAGAAAGCACAGTTGTTCTTCATAGTCTCAATATTCATCTCTTCACAGTATGCTGTGTCTGCACATAATAGCTACTTGGTGCCACTATTTGGTCAGCTCAACTGACTTTATGGAGGTTGCCTAATTTCTTTTGAAGTAATTTTGAAGCAAAAGACACTGAGGGAAAGGCTTCCAATTTGCAGAGATGAGTGCAAATGATGATTCTGCTCTTCCCTGCTTGTTTTTCCCAATAATATAACAACTATTTTCATTGTTTTATGTTTTTACAATGCACAGCACCAGAAGTAACTAGTTGAAATGGGCAGCTATAGAAATTAATTAAATAAAATGCATAATGCATTTTAGCAACACTTGTCTCAGAGGACTGCAGTGAAGCTCAACATGTTAATACGATTCAAGACTTTCCCATAATTTCTTTTACATGTAAGATGCAGGTGGTTCATCGAGATTAGCTGCTGATCATAAAGTACAAACAAAATGTCTAGATTTTTGCTATACAACTCCTGAATTTCTTCTTTTCAGGCAGAAGGAAGACTATGACTCCTTGCTAATGCTTTTGCATCATTTGCAAACCCTTTTTTTGTTTATCTTCTGAGCTTCTTTGACACCCTTTTCATAACATAGAAGAGGTGCATGCAGCAGAACACTGGATTATTGTAATGCGCTCTACATGGGGCTGCCCTTGAAGAGTGTTCGAAGACTCCAATTAGTCCAGAATGCAGCCGCGCGAGCGATTGTGGGTGCACCAAGGTACACCCACGTTACACCTATCCTCCGCGAGCTGCAATGGCTACCTATTAGTCTCCGAATCCGCTTCAAGGTGCTGGTCGCTACCTATAAAGCCCTACATGGCATCAGACCTGGGTACCTGAGAGACCGCCTCTTGCCGATTACCTCTCTCAGACCAATTAGATCGCACAGGTTAGGTCTCCTCCGGATTCCATCTGCCAGCCAATGTCGGCTGGCGACTCCCCGGGGGAGAGCCTTCTCTGTTGCAGCTCTGGCCCTCTGGAACGAGCTCCCTGTTGAGATCCGGATCCTTACTACCCTCCCGGCCTTCCGCAAAGCCACCAAGTCCTGGCTGTTCCAGCAGGCTGGGGGAGCTGAGAAGCATCTACCTCCATAGAAATTGTGAATGTTGGTTTTGTTTTTAATATGTTGTCTTTGTCTTGTTCTCCCCTTTCCCTTGTCTTTTGTGAGCCGCCCGGAGTCCTCTGGGAGTGGGCAGCATACAAGACAAATAAATAAATAAATAAATAATAAATAAACATGCAGCAAGGTGTTTATCAATACAGATATGAACATTTGAGGTCCTTGATTTACAACAGTTCGTTTAGTGACCATTCAAAGTTACAATGGCACAGCAAAAAGTGACTTATGACCATTTTTCACAATAACCTTTGCAACATCCCCATGTTATCATGTTATCAAAATTCAAATGCTTGGCAACAGGTTCATATTTGTGACTGTTGCTGTGTCCCAAGGTCACGTGATCACTTTTTGCAACCTTCTGACAAGCAAAGTCAATGGGGAAGCCAATTTCACTTAACAACCGGGCTACTAACTGCAGTGATTCACTTAGCAACTGTGGCAAGAAAGGTCGTACAATGGGGCAAAACTCATTTAACAAGAGAAACTCAATTGGACTCAATTGTGATTGTAAGTACAGGACTATCTGTATTTTCTTGGCTCTAGTATAATAGCTCCATTTTTCATTTTCTAAAAGTGATTGATGATAGATAGATGATAGATAGATAGATAGATAGATAGATAGATAGATAGATAGATAGATAGATGAGAGAGAGAGAGAGCTGGATGAAGGGATGGATGGACAGACAGACAGATAGATAGAGGGATGGATGCATAGATGATAAATATATAGATAGATCTTCATGTGGAGTTCACTGGAAGTTTTCAAGAAGAGATTGGATAATCATTTGTCTGAAATGGTATAGGCCAGGGCTTCCTGACTGAAAAATTGGTTGGACTAGAAGACCTCCAAGGTCCCTTCCATCTCTGTCATTCTGTTATTCTATTCTGTAAAAGGACCATCAGTAGTTAGTTAGATTTCTTTTTTTTCTTATTTCTCATCTTTATTTTGTTTTATATTGTTTTATATTTTCTGTGCTAAGCATAATATTTTCTACCCCCCCCCAAAGATAGCATGATGTATGCACATGTGAATAAGTAGAATCCTTCCAATAATAAATGTTTCCTAGCTTGACTATGTGTAAACTGCATAAGGGATGTAGAAATAGCACTAATAAAATGCTTAATCAATGTCATAATTTGGGTAAGCAAAGCTAGTACACAGCACCATATCTGTTGTGCTAAGGTTAATTGAAATCAATATAATTAGCCTTAAATTTTCAGACACTTTCAAGATTTTCAAATTTAGATCTTACAGAATAAAAGCAGATAACCATTTCATTTTTCATATTCCTATTAAAAATATTTAAAACAATATTTTTAAAATTGCTTTCTTTCCTGCGTATTCTGAGATGTGAAATCCTGAATTCAACCAGGAAACAAGGAGTTTCCTGTATTGGATGGTGGTTTTTATTTCTAAATTTAATATTAGGGAAATAATATCATTAGTACAATTCAACATCTCTCCTTGCATCTATGCATAAGGATTGAAATTTATATGTTTTAATCTTACAGGGAATTTTTATAAAATGATGTGCCACTGGTAATATGTACCAGATAAATTTTCCAGAATGTATAAAGGCACTTCAAATTTATTTTGGAAATGTGAACAACCAGAAGGGACATTTTATCATGTATTGTGGACATGTAAAAATGCTAGAAAGTTTTTAATTCAAATGCATAAACTTATTCAGAGGATTTTAAAGATTAATATACAATTGAGACCAGAGGCATTTCTTTTGGATTGATGGATTGATTGGAAATATATTATGTTTTTATATATGATAGCTGCAACAAGATTATTGCAGGCACAAAGACAGAAAGATTCAATGTTACCTACAATGGAGGAATAGTTGGTAAACATGTTAAAACGGGTTGCAATGGCTAAATTGACTTTTTTGATCAGAGAAAAGGAACCTACGGTTCAGTGGTGGGTTTCAAAAAATTTTGGAACCTCTTCTGTAGGTGTGGCCTGCTTTTCGGGTCCACTGGTGGAACCGCTTCTAACCGGTTCGGTAGATTTGACAAACCGGTTCTACTGAATAGGTGCGAACTGGTAGGAACCCACCTCTGCTACGGTTGCTGCCAACTGGAAAATCCTTATAGAATTTTGCATAAAACAGAAAAAAGATTGAACATATGATTTATGGTTTGGATAATTAGACAAGATAGGTTATAGGAAGAAGTGAATCATGTAACCATAGAGTGGGAAAGAGTCCTTGGGAGAAGGGCGGCATATAAATCTAATAAACCTAAATCTAACCTAAATAAATGTGTAACTCATAATAGCTGTAAAGAAAATCAAGTCACTCGTTTATATCTTTTTTCCTTTCCTTTCCTTTTTCCTATTTTTCTTTTACTTTTTTTTCCTTTCTAGAGCTTTTTAATTCTTTGATTTCCTTTGTTTGTTTTTCTTATTTTATACTAGTTTGTATTAGTATACATAAAATATATCAGTGGTGGGTCCCTACCGCTTCGGACCAGTTTGGCTGAAATGGTAGTGGCTTGGTGGCCTGAATCGAGGGAAGTGGCAGCTACCCAGGCCTGCCACACCCCTGAATGAGTTCTCTGGGCAGTGTCATAGGCACCACCATTTTGTTTTTGGCTTCTGCGCTTGCACAGGTCAATTTTTATTACACTGTGCATGCATGCACTGCACACATCAAGCATGTGCATGTGCTTGGTGTGCTCAGGAGCGAACTGGCAGTAGTGCCTGCTGGAACCCACCCCTGCAGTATATGGATGTCTGCTCTGAATTGTTCATACATGCTATTTCTTTTTTCTCCATGGAGTGAAAACCTCTTTAGCTCCCTTGAAGCTTTCTTCTAGAACATAGACAAAGATCCTTTCTCTTGCTAAGAGCCAAACAAGCTCATGTCCATTTTAACAAACTGACCTTTTCTTTGCAGATATTCCTGTTGCTGAGCATGAAAAATTAAATACTATTATTCACTGTGTAGTTAAATACTACCATTATTACTTAAATATTAAATAAATCATGTTTGATCTTTCCTTTTAACCATTTCAATTGGATGGTACGTTTGGAGGAGCTTTAGAAGTAGTCCCCTAGTTTTGAGGGATGCTGTTAATCAGAGGTGGGTTCCTACCAGTTCGCACCTATTCGATAGAATCGGTTCGTCAAATCTACCGAACCGGTTAGAAGAGGTTCCACCAGTGGACCCGGAAAGCAGGCCACACCTACAGAAGAGGTTCCAAAAATTTTTGAAACCCACCACTGGTCCTTGGATATGATTATTCTACACTATCATGCTCCTATTTATAAAACTCAGTGCCTCTGTGAAAGGTAAGGATGACTACTGCGTTTGTGGTGCAATCAGAACATTGCGTGTGTTGAAGTTGCTTTAACGCAAACCAAAGATGCCTTTTAAAAAACAAGTTTACATCATATTCTTATGCATGCCAGTGCTGTGTGTGAGGTAATTTAAGGTGGTTCTGACAAGTGTCGTTGGCATCTTCATATCCGGTCACATGGACGGCAAGCCACTCCCATCCAGTCACATGGGTGGCAAGCCACTCCCACAAAGGAGGCCACACCCACAGAGTAGGTTCGAACAATTTTTGAAACCCACCACTGCTGTTAATGCTGTATATATCTACGTTAAGTGAATAGCTACATTGCTCCTCTGACCGAAATAGCCTCATTTGGATTATATAAATTTTTAGAGATGATTAAAACAAGGGAATGTTAATGTTAGCCTGAACCAATTATCTTTAATGTTAATCTGGCATACTTCAACCTGCATGAAATATTTTACATTTCCATTAGGGTACAGCAGATGCAATCTTGGATGATGATGATTATGTTGCGAAATGGTGTGCTTACTGCCGCTCCGGAACTAAGGGCTGGACTGGGGGAACTTTGTGGCAAATTATTCCTTTTGTATTACATGCTTTTACATCTTCATTTACACCATAATTTGCTCTCCTTCATCTGCACTTTGTGGCCTTAATTCCTTTGGCAGATATTCCTATCCACTCCACTGAAAAGCAATCAATATTACATTATCTTGTTAATGGCACTGCCTCATACATGAGGAGATATGTTGGATAAGTTCCTGTGGGACTTGTTTTTTCCAGCCTTCCCTCAAATCAGTAAGGAAATGAGAAGGTACGATTGGAGCTTAGCCCAGACAACATTATCACAGGGCTTTAACCTTCCTTTATAGGAACTGACGTATGTGAGAAATCCATATGTGCCATTTGTGCTGCAGCCAAAAATTTGCTAGAGAAACTTGCAGGGGGAGGTGGGGGGAGATAAAGGAAACTTCATTCATACCAAAATGCAAAGATATCTGTCTGAATATAAGATACAAGCCTGTATAATATTATTATTCCCAATGGGTCTGATGGTCCGAGGATGATGGGCTTTGAGGAACAATGCCTTTGGGTTGCTGAAGGTGCCTGCTGCTTAACAAGCGCTTGTGTTCATTGATTTTTTTTTTGTTCAGAATTGCAAATTCTAAGCATATTTACCAGTTGGGATGGCTGGCTAAAAGCTAATGTTGTTTTGGAGCTAGGCAAGATTTTAAAAGTGAGCTTTCATTGCCTGCCTATTCTCTCCTTCCTTCTTCAGCCTGTATAGATTGAAAGATCAAGCAACATTCCTTGATTTAGGACCACGATGGAGCCCAAAATTTCTGTTGTTAAGTGAGGCATTCGTGAATTTTTCTCCCATTTTATGACTTTTCTTGCCACAAGAATTCACTTGTTGAACCACTGCAATTGATAAGTTAGTAACCCGGTTGTTAAGTGAATTTGGCTTCCCCATTGACTTTGAAGAGCCGAGGTGGCGCAGTGGTTAGGGTGCAGTACTGCAGACCACTTCAGCTGACTGTTATCTGCAGTTCAGCGGTTCTAATCTCACCGGCTCAAGGTTGACTCAGCCTTCCATCCTTCCGAGGTGAGTGAAATGAGGACCCAGACTGTGGGGGCGATATGCTGACTCTGTAAACTGCTTAGAGAGGGCTGAAAGCCCTATGAAGCGGTATATAAGTCTAACTGCTATTGCTATTTGCTGGTCAGAAGGGCGCAAAAGGAGATCACATGGCTTTGGGACACAGCAGCAGCGGTCATAAATATGAACCAGTTGCCAAATTCAAATCTGAATTTTGATCACATGACTATGGGGATGCTGCAAAGGTCATAACAGTGAAAAACTGTCCTAAGTCACTTTTTCAGTGCCGTTGTAAGTTTGAACAGTCACTGGGAGAACTGTTGTAAGTCAAGGAGTACTTGTACATCTCTTATCAGGAAAACTTATCCAGTGTAAGGCTGCTCCAGGAAGTTTCTCCTGCTTGGGAGAATTGGTGACGATTGCAGTCATTAGTGAACAAACAGGCAAACATACAGAGAAAGAGAGAAGAAAAAAATAGGTAAATACTAGAAACTTTATCTTAAATATTGTGATGAGTACGAGAGCGAGATGGTTTCTGAGTTCATCTTGCAGTGAAAGGGGGCTTATAATGCAGTTCTATGCCTGCCTGCTAAGGAGTAAGTTTTATTTTGTTCGGTGAAACTTGAACCTAAGTTGGTGTACATTGGCCTGTGGTCTTCGTTTCCTGGGGATGAAAGACCACCAAAGATTAGGGCAGATTTTCTAGGATGGGATTCTTAGCTCAGGTGGCAGATCGGCCAGATGGGTAAATCTGCAACAACCATCCCTGAGACGTCCACTGCTGGACACAGGTTTCTAATTAAGGGCTCATCCTGACAGCCAATTTAACGGGCTGTCTGCCAGGAGATGGAAACTAAAGTAAGCCAGCATAATTTGCTCTGTTTCAACAGCTGAGCTCTAATCTGCCTTGGAAGTGAGGCTGGGAAGTGATGCTGTCATTACAGTTTTAATGTAGTACAAGTAATCCTCAATTTATGGCCACAATGGAGCCCAAAATGTATGCCGATAGTGAGAAATTTGTTAAGTGAGTTTTAGCCCCTTTTACCACTTTTCTTGCCACATTTGATAAGTGAAGCACCGAAGCTGTTAAATTAGTAAGATGGAACTTACATCATGATCTAAATCCAACCTTAACCATCCATCTGACTACTGTAACAGGGAGGTTCCCAATATCATTGTTAAATTGGTATCGCAGCAGCTGCTGGCATAACAAAATTTCCCTCACCCCTACGTATACACCTGAAATCTGTGATACAGTCATGAGATTTAGTATGCAGCCAGAAGCAGTTGCAACCAAAGCTATATGCTGCAGAATACAACCACTCTCTGTATAGATCAGAGGTGGGTTCCTACCAGTTCGCACCTATTCGGTAGAACCGGTTCGTCAAATCTACCGAACCAGTTAGAAGAGGTTCCACCAGTGGACCCGGAAAGCAGGCCACACCTACAGAAGAGGTTCCAAAATTTTTTGAAACCCACCATTGGTGGGTGTGTAATGTCCCGCAGTTATCTACGCATTAATAATGATCTAGTAATATTTCTTTATACATTTTAGGGACCTTTCCTTACATAATTGGTGTTTTCTTTATTCCTGCACATTGTAATATTTATTCATTTACATATCTCTGTTTTTCCACTGTTGTGCAAACACAATTCCAGCAGCTGCTAACATGTGTAAAATTAAATATATATTATACTCCCTTTCAAATAGCCAACAAAATATTTCTGGTTTTAATTCCATATCTTGCTTTACGATTTCTTCTAACCACTAACTTCTGAATAGCTACTTGGACCGACCTAAGTACTAATTCATAATTTCATATCTGGTTACATGGGCGGCAAGCTACTCCCATCCGGTCACATGGGTGGCAAGCCACTCCCACAAAGGAGGCCACACCCACAGAGTAGGTTCCAACAATGTTTGAAACCCACCACTGGTATAGATGCATTTGTGAAAATCAAGATGAGCAGGATATAAATTGGATGGATGGAAGGATGGAAGATTGATATCTAATGGTCTCAAAGGCTGAAAAAAAATCGAGATTGAGGTAAGACTACATGAGCAGACAGGCATGGTTTTTACACAGTTTGAAACACTGTCTAGAAACCAACTAGAAGGATTCAGTGATCTTTAAAATCCATACATTAGAGAAATTCAAGAGAAATTCCTACAAATCTGAAAACTACTCACCCCTAAGACCTTCAGAGTCACAAACTACAAAATGGACGTGTTGCAATTTGAATTCTACTGCAATCAAACCAGAAGAACATCAAATGGTATATAGCAGTGCTTAGGACTGCACACACACACACACACATACACCAGAAGTAATGTCAGATATGTCCCTAGCCAAATGATGGCTATTGAGTGAAAATAATCAGCTGAGAAAAAAGACAATGGAATAAAAAAAAAAACCTCAGATAAGGCAATCTCAGACCAGTAAGATACCCATCCTCCACTGCAGGAGGCAGAAACCCTAAATCCAAAGCCCCCGGGAAAGCAATTGTTTCAGGCCTAATAATAGTACTTTTTATTGTGTGCCACCGAGAGTCACATTTTGTGAGATTGGCAGCTATGTAAATATGATGAATAAGTAAATACTTGCATACATACTTTGCTCTGTCATGAGCTGCCCCTGATTTATTTATGTTTGGTGTATATTCTGCCAGCTTTTTAATGTTCAATTTGAGCAATTTCATTTGGAAATTATCTTCAGGTATTTCTGAATGCATCTCCTTATCCAGATTAAGAGTATTGGAGACATTTTGCTGTCATGCTTGCCAGCTGGGTTCCATGTCCCAGTCTGAGAAAGGATCCATTTGTGTGAACTCCTCAAGTATCCTCCAAAAAAGGCTGGCATACATTTCTAACACTTTTCCTTAGGGTCCTTCCTTAGAGAAGACATTGAGAGATTGGCTTCTTAGAGCAATGTTTTTCGACCTCAGCAGCATTGTGGGCTGTGAACCTCAACTTTCAGAAATCCTCAGCTAGCATGTGGGGGGCATTTGCCCAGGTTCGCCTGGTGCGCCAGTTGCGGCCCTACCTGAATCGGGAGGCCCTCACAACAGTCACTCGAGCCCTTGTGATCTCCAGGCTGGAATACTGCAATGTGCTCTACATGGGGCTGCCCTTGAAGAGCATCCGGAGACTTCAGCTAGTCCAGAATGCGGCCGCGTGAGTGATCGTGGGCGCACCACGGTTCGCCCACATAACACCGATCCTCCGTGAGCTGCACTGGCTACCTGTCGATCTCCGGGTGCACTTCAAGGTCCTACTCACCGCCTATAAAGCGCTCCATGGTAGTGGATCTGGCTATTTGAGAGACCGCCTTCTGCCAATTACCTCCCTGCGTCCCATCAGATCGCATAGAGTTGGCCTCCTCCGTATTCCATCCACCAGTCAGTGCCGACTGGCGACTACCCGGAGGAGAGCCTTCTCTGTTGCGGCTCCGACACTATGGAACAATCTCCCCATGGAGATTCGTACCCTCACCACCGTCCAGGCCTTCCGCACAGCCCTCAAGAACTGGCTAGCCCGTCCGGTCTGGGGCTAAGCCTATTTTCGCCCCTCCCGAATGTTGAGTGAATGTTGAGTTTTATTGTTTAATTTTTTTTGTTCACATTTCTTTTTGCACTGTCCTACACTCCCTTTCCTTTGTGATTGTAAGCCGCCCTGAGTCCCCTCAGGGAAAAGGGCGGCCTATAAATGTTCAATAAATGAAAAATAAAAAAAAATGTTGTATCTGGATAGCAGAAAATATGGAAACTGTGACAATGCTTCATAGTTTTTGCTGCCATGATGGTGCCCTACTTAATGTTCCACAATCCCAAACCCAGTGTTTCTTTCTTAGAGCAAGGCTTAGAGGACCCAAAATGTGCTCTAGAACAAGAGCGGGAGCTTTCCACAATAACATGCTTCATTCTGAGGCAGAACTCTTCCGAATGAAGTCCCAATGTGAAAGACTATCCATGGTGTTGCTTTTAACACAGCAGAAATGTAATAGGGTGGTGATAGCTGTGAAAATAATTCCTCCCACCTCAGTTGGCAGGATACTGAGATAAAATTGTCTTTCTAATAGTAGTGAAGATAAAGCTGTCCATCTAATTGTTTTATTTACCAACAAGTAAAAACATTGTGGAAGTGAACATACAGTATATCCCTTCAGAAGACAACAGATCACCCAAGAGCATATATTGCACTTTCCTTCCCCAAGACTGGCCTCCAGTTTTTCTTGTTAATACGAACCCAAGGACTTTTCAACAATTTTGCTCTGTCTTTCACTCTGACATTCAAAATCAACAAGGGTTCTGTTGGACAGCTACATGTGCCATGCAGTTATCTTAAGACTTGCCTTCACAACCTTAACCGAATTGCTTATTTAAGAAGCATTAATGTTTGTCAAACCCCGATTCCCATTAGGAATGACTTCAGCTGAAGCCAACAGATTCCTCCCCAATAATCCATCAGCCAAATTCACACCTTTGTTCTATGAAAAGAGCTACCGCGGTGGAGATGTCACATCAACAGTTTCAGTGGTGCTCTTTTTGAGGCGGTTATTTATTTATTGAATTCTAGCGTTAGCCCACTTTCTAGACAAGCAGTATCTTTCGGAGGCAGCTGCCATCAATAAAGACAGAGCACGAGAAAGGGAATTAGATGGAAAAGCTATCTGGAGGCTAACGGCCTTAAAAATGACAAGATGCACAAGACTGGAGGAGAAGGAGGAAAAGAAGGAGAATTTTATATTGCTAGAACAAAGAAGCAAATTGTAAACATAATTATATTTACTTAGGGTCGGACTGATCACCCCATGCTGTTTGTCTTGCTCAAGCAGAAATGTTATAACTGTCTGAGTTTCTCAGGCAGATGGCATTGATCAGACAGTGCTTCTCTTTTGCCCTACATTCTATGATCTCATGCAATCCAGTTTCCCACTCTTTTTTTTAACGATCCCTGTAGTCTGTATGATCTTCATCTGGGGGTGGATGGGGAAAAAATGACCACTCTCAACATATGTTGAAGGCAAACAATCAAAAGCCGTATGTCAAATTGATGCTGATAGTATTGCTTTGTTCCATGTATTCAGAGTGTTGGAATGGTGCTGTCATCAAAGCTGGCAATGCAAAACCTGATGGTGTTTCACATATTGCTAGAGATGAGTCTTTCCTCACCTAAAACTTTTTCAGTGTGTTGAGATGACTACTCTTTAGAAAAGGAGTGTGCAGATTGTAGTGCCGGAACTCCTGAGTGACTCACAACTGAAGAAGATCGCTATAGCCTCATATTATAGCCTCATTTTCTAAATTCTGCAGATCTGTGAAGCTGAGACATTCAGCAAAAGTGTGTGGATTGAGCCAAATGTAAGAAGTCAGTTTGGATTTATAAATAGATTTGATTGGGATTTTTGAATTGGACTGCCAAAATTGAGTTGGTTTATTTCTGCCGAAATCAACATCGGATCATTGGACCAGGTAGGAACAAGCAGAACTGATTATTTGAAAGGGAACATTGATTTAATGATTCCCCAGTTCGCTTTTGATTCAAATCTCTGAAATGAATTTGTGCACAGGACCGATGACTATATTTTGTGATATTATACAGTAAGTTTAGGTGAAACTCTATGTTTCAGTGGACAGCTGTTTAAAGCAACCCATGGTTTTTGAAAACAGACAGAACAATAATCACAGTCAGAGGGGTTAGAAGAGAGTCAGAGTATCTCTTCACCTGTGGATTTCTTCTCTTGGCAATTGTAGGCTTCAAAAAACCAATCACCATTTTAACCTTACAACCAGCTTTACAAAAAAAAAGAGAGCAAAAAGCATTGAATTAATTGAAGGGTGACCAGAGGACTGCCTTCTACAATATTCAGGTCTCTTATTCTGAATCTGTAAACAATGCACGTAAGTACTAAGTGCAAATTCACTCATTGAAATTTGCAGAAAAATGGCATGTTTAACCCTATACCAAACAGAGGCCATGCCAGCTCCAGTTCACATGGGGATTCATCAAAATATACCAACGGTGCCTAAATTTCATAT
Source organism: Thamnophis sirtalis (assembly GCF_051295495.1). Taxonomy (NCBI): domain Eukaryota; kingdom Metazoa; phylum Chordata; class Lepidosauria; order Squamata; family Natricidae; genus Thamnophis; species Thamnophis sirtalis. Next base: position 116,587,645 of record NW_028261386.1, on the reverse strand, counting down.
GTAACTGTAGACATTTCCATTGCTCTGATTTGCAGTTTCCTTTAGAAGATTATCTGCATCAGACTGATGAAAGAAATGTCCTTCTGGGTTCGGCTCCAAGTGGGGAAAAAGACACTGGAGACATGGAGGCTGCTTGGAAAGGTGGTTTATTGTTGGACAGGGCCACATGGCTTGAGCCCTGAACAGAAAAGGTGATCACATGCTTCAATGTTGGTGGAGAAGAAGAGAAAGGAAGAAGGAGGGGCTTGCTAGGCTTTTTACACCCTGTTTAGTCCCACCTCTCTGTTTCCTCTTCCTGGGTAAGAAATGTATTTTGATTGGTTGTCAGACTCCCATGAGGCCATGCAGGGGCTACTCTCTAGGTTGTGTTTTGAATCCAGGTATGGATGAGTTCTCAGATGCCATGTGGCCAGTTGAGTAACGTTCCAACATTATCATGCCTTTACTCCCATCCCCCCTGGGGTGCAGTGGAGAAGTCTTTATTATGTAAAGTGGACTAGCCTGGCCTTCTCAATGGCCCATTGACAAAGTGGGGATGGGCAGGAAGCTACAGGCAACTATTCTGTCTTTTAAAACATGTTTCTTTTCATATCCAGAGAAATATTCTGCCTTTTCAATATTTTCTATTTCATTTTTCTGGGAGAGGGCTGGATGATAACTTCCCACAAGACCAAAAAGAAATTCTTATTTTTAGGAGTATCTTGCAGTCTCAAACTGTTCTCTAGAAATGCGGGTGCCCTTTACCGCTAGGGTTAGGGGTCTCCTTGCTGCTAGTGAAGACTGTTCTTTTTATTGCTAGTGAGTCATATCTGAGGGACAGAGGAGCAAGAGAAAGCTTTCAGTGTTATTTTTTTTAAAAAAAATTCAGAAGGAATTTGAGAACAGGTCAGCACAGATGATTTATACAGCCTAGAAGAATCAATTTTTCACAGTCACCTGAAATTGTCACGTCCTATGCTGAGTCAGATGGCTGAGGTATCTAGGACAGCACTCTTGGTGGTGGGCAGAGTGGGCACCTTGACTCATTGGGCCTAAAAATGAAATCTGGGATTGCTTGTGGGTGCCCAGAGTTAAGCTGAAGAAGATGGGTAGCTATATGAATCATTTAAATAAATAAATTCTGCACCTTGCTAGAGCTAGGAATGGATACATTTATCAGTTTGAACATTCCATCATTATTCTTCATTCTCTTCCCAAGTTCAGTTTGTTTCTTGTTTGCTTATTTAAGGCATATGTTGCCCATCTCACTAAAATGTGATTCTTGGTAGTTTACAAACTATCATAAAAAGAGAGGTGCAAACATTAAATTTTACATAAACCAAAATTAAATAAGTTAAAAACCAGAATACTATGGGGTGGAGGTGGAGCCAGAGCCACAGCAGAAATTATTTATTCATTCTCCTGGACCCCACCAGCTGGAATTCTTTGACTGAGGGGGTCTGCAGCATGCCCCTTCTGCTAGAACAAGCAGGGTGGGCCAATCCCTTTGTTCCCCAGGTAGCTTGGACCTATGCCATAAAGGGCCTTAAAAGTCATAACTAACACTTTGAATTGAATCTGGAAGCACATGAGCAACCAGTTCAGATCGTGCAACAGCACTATTATATGGGCCACCTAGGACTCCTAGAACTACCCACGCAGCGGCATTTTATGCCATCTGTAGCTTCTGAATACTCTTCACAGGGTTCTGTCCCGTGATTCTAATGAATGTGCAGACACAGGCTTGGCTGTCTGCCATGACTAATGATGGAGCTAAAGCCACCGCTTGGCTAGGAGCCCAGAACGCTATCTTCAAGAAACCAAGATTAGACTTACAGAATGCTTTCTCAATGGCTAGTAAAGTGGGCTGTTGTTTCCTGCAAAGATTCCCCTCTCATTGCTCTACCTATAAGCTCTTTGGGAGGGGCAACAACAGTACCCACCTGTCCCTATTTTCTTCTTCACAGCTGCTCCCTTCTCTTCTCAGCTCCACGGACGTGCATATCAGGGAAAACCTCTCTCTGTTCCTCCTCACTGCTCCCTGACTCAGATGCCACTTGATGGCCAACAGGCCTCTCTAGTCCCTGCTCTGACTCCAAACACCCTCCAGAGTCTTCTTCATTCTCCAGAGCAGTCCCCTAATGGTCATCGCTGTCAGAATCCATCAACAGCTCAACCGGCCGCTGCTGGGCCACAACACACAGGTAGCCCTATGAAGAGTGCATTGCATTAGTCCAAATGCGAGATGACCAGGTATGAGTGACTGAGTGCAGAAAAATAAAATTTTGCTAGAATCTGCTTGCCCTATTCTCAGATTCTAGCAAGATTTTATTTTTCTCAAGCAAAGTTTGCACCAAACTTTATAAGCACTTTTAAAATTTATTTTTCAGCATATGAATTTAGATTTGCTCTTTGGCTTAATCAGTAATTCTGAAAATACTGTAATTTATCCAAATATAATGTATTTTGTACATTATTTTCATGAGTCTGTGCATTTTTGTGCAGGCTTTTTTCTCCTAGGATTTTTTTTTTTAAACACAACTTTTGGCAAACTACATTGTAAAGTTCTAAGAAGCGTAAATTTAAAGGCTAATTATATTTCAGTTCCTGTAGTGATTGAAAAATGATAAATTTGCATTTCAGTCAAAAGTAAATGAATTTCTCTCTCTCCTTTGCAGTGACAGCTTCTGGTTGCCTAAAGCTGTAGTTGCTATAAGGTATTATGATTTCATTATCCAGCTATAGATTTTCTGTTTAACTGCTCTGTGAAGATACTCAGAAAATGCCAATTTACAGGCTGCCTATCAGGAAGAATTGTTTTGAATATATCTAAGTGACAGCTCTGTTATGATTTAATAATGGGCACAATCCTAGCCAAGTCAAGTTTTCTATTTTTCAGTTAAAAGGTCTTATAGGATTTCTTGCTTCTTTTCCTGGTTCTGCTGTAGTAATATTAACTGGGTTTTAAGATTTTTGCATGCTAATGTTTGACTGGAAGGTCTCAAATGTGAAGTCATTGCCTAGAAAGGAAGAAAAGGAGGGAAAGGATTCTCTGTTAAGACTGACATCTTCATTTCTAAATACCCAAACAATTCTTATTATTTGAAAGAGAAGTATACTATATTCATCATTTCTCACATTATAATAAAATTGCCTCTCCTTCCACTGAATTCAGAGGTCGCTCAGAACTACTTCAAGGTAATAATTTCACACCTCCCATTGCAATCTGTAGAAGTAATTACCACAAGATAGCACAGAGGATGTAAGTTTAATAAGATTAAGCATTTGGCTTTTTGTTCATGACTGCAATAGCTATTTGAAAGGGATCCAAAGGAGTCAGAATGGCTGAATCCAGTGGTGGGTTTCAAAAATTGAACCTACTCTGTGGGTGTGGCCTCCTTTGTGGGAGTGGCTTGCTGCCCATGTGACCGGATGGGAGTGGCTTGCCGCCCATATGACCAGATATGAAGATGCCGACGACACTTGTCAGAACCACCTTAAATTACCTCACACACAGCACTGGCATGCTTAAGAATATGATGTAAACTTGTTTTTTAAAAGGCATCTTTGGTTTGCGTTAAAACAACTTCGACACATGCAATGTTCTGATTGCACCACAAATGCAGTAGTCATCCTTACCTTTCACAGAGGCACTGAGTTTTATAAATACGAGCATGATAGGGTAGAATAATCATATCCAAGGACCAGTGGTAGGTTTCAAAAAATATTTGGAACCTCTTCTGTAGGTGTGGCCTGCTTTCTGGCTCCACTGGCGGAACCTCTTCTAACCGGTTCGGTAGATTTGACGAACCGGTTCTACCGAATAGGTGCGAACTGGTAGGAACCCACCTCTGGCTGAATCAAAATCCAAAAGGAGTTGGAAATGCATGGCTGACTTTTCAGCCAGTTTCCCTAGTCTGGATGGAGGTAAAGAGCAAGATAACTCTGATGGTGCCAGTTCCTGCCAATGCAAAGATTTGCATTTGTAGGCTGATTTGGAAGGGCAGAATTGGCATCCCTTAATATACCCCACTTTGGTGCCCTAAGCCAGAATTTACTCAGCCTTAGCTTAAAACTGGCCTTACCCTATTCCCTTTCCTGGTTCTTCTTTTTGCAGCTTTCTTGGTACTGCTGGCAATTCTCATTACTTACAAATCTTGGAGTCCAGTGTGAAGAGACCTTCAGTAAGCAAACCAGATATTCAGCTAGCCAAAGTAATTTGGGCCTCATCCTAACCCTTCCAGCCTGTGCTATTAATTCAATTTAATTTTTTGGGACTCTAGGCAGCTTACAAACAATAAAAACACAGTACAATTAGTCCTCAACTTGTAACAGTTCATTTAGTGTCTGTTCAAAGTTACAACAGCACATTGCAACAGGAAAGTCTGGATAATATTACATAAATTGCCATTTTTGGGTTCATTGCTCTTTCCCCGATGGGTTTATATCTTTCTTAAAACTTGCAAGTGTATTCAAGGACACACTCTATTGTTTAGTGCTGAAAAGACAAGTTCTTGTATACCAAAAGAAATGACTTTGGTTAAGAAAAAAATGTTTTACTGATAGCAGAAAAGGGGTCTAGACTGCCATGTTAAAAATTCTAATATGATCTTTTAAAATGCTAATAATAAAGGCAAGGGATTAAGAGTTAAATGGACTGATAAGCATCTCATGATACCTAATCTACCTTGGATTGTAGGTTAATGGTATCATGTAACAGATCACTTGCTCACTAATCAATGTTTTGATTTTTGCCTTTTAGTTGTCCTTAGCTGTGTTCACTACTGGATGCAAATAGAAAAATAAAATACAAAGTGAATAAATATATAAAATTATATATAATCGGATTTAATTAATGTAATTGTGCCAGCAGGCTTGGGGTCCCATAAAATAAGGAACCCACAAAATGGCTATATTGTATGTGAGAGCTTGGACATGCTCTCTCATGGTTTTAATTTAGTATATTCATGTTTTATTTTTAAGGCTCTGTTTTTAATTGTTTCTTTCAGTTGTGAGCTGTCCATGAGATGCTTGCTTATGTAAATTTAATAAATAAATGAATACACTGTTTTAATTAATAATTAATAAATATTGTTAATATTATTATTTCCATTTCAGATACCCCATAATCAGTAATGGTTTTCTCTTACTTTCACTACTGGTTTGGAACCGGGAGCACATGTGCATGCCTCCCACCACCGCCACTACCGGTTCATTCGAACCGGGCCAAACCAGGAGAATACCACCTTTGCCCATAGTGTATCCTTTCTAATCATATTTTAAAAACCCTAGTAATTTTTTAAACAACTTTAGGAGTCTCAAGAAACCACATGTTGAGTCTCAAGATGAGCCTTTCTATCTTCAGGGATGGCATCCACCTTTATACTTATAGATAACACTGTCAGGGAATTGCATAGCCACTGTCCAAATGAAGTCAGAGATGCTGACACAAACTTGCAGGTTTGTATAAATAAATATATATTTGTGTTATATTTGTGCTGATAAATAAATAAAGGGAGACTAGTATAGATCTAGTCTCGAGAGACTAGATCTTACTTGAGAGACCGCCTTCTGCCGATTACCTCCCTACGACCTATAAGATCGCATAGACTGGGCCTCCTCCGCATTCCATCGGCCAGCCAGTGTCGGCTGGCAACTACAAGGAGGAGGGCCTTTTCAGCAGTCGCCCCGACCCTTTGGAACGAGCTCCCCGTGGAGATTCGTACCCTCTCCACCGTCCAAGCCTTCCGCACAGCCTTGAAGAACTGGCTCGCCCGTCAGGCCTGGGGATAAGGACCGTTACCCCGCCCGAATATTGAATGTATGGTGTTGATTTTATTATATGTTGTCGTCTTAATGTTGTATTCCCCCTCCCTTGGTTTCTGTGAGCCGCCCTGAGTCCCCTCAGGGAAAAGGGCGGCCTACAAATGTCAATAAACCTAAACCTAAACCTAAATCTATTTCAAGCTATTTAGCTCTCATCAGCTAGCCATACCCTTACTGGGATTCGAACCTGTGCTGTATTGCATCTTAGGCAGATGTGTTAACCACTCAGCCACAGAGTTCGACTCCTTATCAGCCAAGCCAGGGTGAACGGTATCTATTTAGAGTTACAACCCCCGGTATGCCCAAATATGGGAGGAAGATCAAGACATAAATATATATTTATGTCTATATATAAAGCAAACTAGATAGTCAGGCAAACAGGCGTATCATGGGGTAAATCACAGAGCACACAAGGCACACAGAAGAAAAGGCGGGGGAAAAAGAGAAACTCCCCCTCCACACCCATAGCAATGAATCACAGCGCAAATTGCCTCACGGAAGCATTAGCAATCTCCAATCAATCAATCAATCAATCAATCAATCAATCAATCACAACTATATGTTTTGGCTTACTGCCTAACCCCACTGCTCCAGTTACTAAATTTAAATATCTTAATACCTTTGATAAGACTAGAGAGTGATAGTGACTATGGCCACAGTGGCCATATATCGCTTTATTTCAGAAAGCTCTCCTTTAAATTATTTATTTAATTGTAATTGTAATTGTAATTTAATAAATTTATATGCCGCCCAATCCCGTAGGACTCTGGGCAGCTTACAACGTACAAGACTAAAAAGATAAAAAGTTAAAAAATAGGGAAAGAGAAAAAAAGATTTAAAAGCAGCACACCATACACTCAATCTGGGTGGGGCTGGACCTCGTTCATGAGGTCAAACAGCTCCAGGCCTGCCGGAATAGCCAGGTTTTAGTGGCTTTTCGGAAGGCCGAGATTGTGGGAAGGGTCCGGATCTCTGCGGGTAGATCGTTCCACAGAGCTGGAGCAACTACAGAGAAGACCCACCCCCGAGGGGTCGCCAGCCAGCATTGTTCGGTCGATGGCACCCGGAGAAGGCCCAACCTGTGAGATCTTATCGGCCATTGGGAGGTATGTGGCAGGCTTATTTCATTAGCTATTTGCTTAGTTTTCCTCTTGAATTTTCCCTTGTAAAGCAAAAACACACATTATTTTTCTTTATGAGTCCTGTTCAGATTTTCCCCCTTTCATAATCTGTCCTTTACTTTTCTCCAAGAAAATATGGTCACTGTAACTATGGCAGACACACACACAAAAATGGAGATTACGGTATAAAAAAAGGAGGGCTTTTAATTTTTAAAAAACTTTTTAGGACCCAAGACTCCTTTTCCGCTAAATTTGTAATACAGATTATACAGTTCATTCTTTTCTTTTTTGTATGATGTCGAAGTAACCAATTTAGAATGATTTGTGATTTGTTTATATGGGAAAGCTACAGGACTTGAAACCTTTCCAGCTAGCTTCAAGTCGGAAATCAGTGGGGGTGTTTTGGATGCATTCAAGCCTGCTGGTTGATAAATCTTTGTGAGTAGGTGTTTTAACTAGAAGAACCCATAGTAGAGAACATTGCCTAGTTTCATCTTTGTCAGTCATTTCCTAACCAAAGAATAAAAATGTGCTCTTTTCTAGTTCTAGCTTCATTTTGCCTTGGGAAGTTTTCTATCCCATTTATTTTGCTCCAGCGAGATACCTCTCAGTTGTGTTTTGCTCTTCATAAATATACCAAATTTGTATTTGTGTAGAAGCCTGGCAGGTTTCATGAAAGAGCTGTGTGCTGGTCCTTATGATTTGTGTGCTTCTACTTCGCTCTCATTTGCCAGGAAAAGGTATACTTCCCCTCCCCAGAGTAGGGGTTCAAAGAAACCAGACATCATAACAAAAGTGACAAGTCTTGCTCCAGGATTTTGGAGTGCAATGGGATCAAATAAAAATAATGAGATAATATGTTTTTCTTTGGCTTAAATAAAACCATGATGGGGAGGCAACATATAAATCATGTGCATCCACAGTGTAGCACATAGCACATATGAAAAATAGAATATTGCTGTTTTTTTTCAAATAAATCCCATTAGTTTGAAATTGAATACTGCAATGTGCTCTACATGGGGCTGCCCTTGAAGAGCATCCGGCGACTTCAGCTAGTCCAGAATGCAGCCGCGCGAGTGATTGTGGGTGCACCTCGGTTCACCCACATAACACCTATCCTCCGCGAGCTGCGCTGGCTACCTGTTGATCTCCGGGTGCGCTTCAAGGTGCTACTTGTCACTCATAAAGCCCTTCATGGTAGTGGGTCTGCGTATTTGAGAGACCGCCTCCTGCCAATTACCTCCCTGCGACCAATTAGATCACATAGATTAGGCCTCCTCCGAGTTCCATCTGCCAGTCAGTGCCGACTGGCAACTACACGGAGGAGAGCCTTTTCAGTAGTAGCTCCGACCCTTTGGAACGATCTCCCCATGGAGATTCGTACCCTCACCACCGTCCAAACCTTCCGCACAGCCCTTAAGACCTGGCTAGCCCGTCAGGCCTGGGGACAAAGATAACTGTCCCCACCCGAATGATGAATGAATGTTGCTTACTATTTTACTTCTATGTATTGTTTGTGTCTATTGTTTGTATACCCCCCCCCTCATTTTATGTAAGCCGCCCTGAGTCCCCTCAGGGAAAAGGGCGGCCTATAAGTATTAATAAATACTAAAATACTAAATACTAAGTCAGCGAAGAAACCAAAATTATCTGCATTTATAAAGTTGTCAGCCTTCCAAAGTACAAATCTGAAAGTCCTCCTAGCCTTTTCAGTCCAAGAAAATAGGGTCTCTTCTGAGAAATTTGCCAAATATAGTTTCCTTCTGTGGACTAAGTTGCTGCTTGTCTAACTGTTGTCTAGTCTGTGGTTTCTCCTCCGGTCTGCCAAGGCCATACCCACATACCATTACCCATTGAAGCTAGCAGATGCTTCAGTTTCATAACTCAGAAATTTCCCTCACTTTGTATAATGCCTTCCAGGCAGGGGTGAAATCTACTTACCTTCGCTATTGGTTCGCAAATGTGAGCGTGTGTGCATCTCCGCTCACACGCACCACCTCCACGCATGCACAGGACCTTCTGCACATGTGCAGAGAGTCAAAAACGGACATGATGACTCTGGGCGGGTGTGGAGAGCCTACTACTGAGTGTACCTGAAAGGTAAGTAGAAGAGTGAAGGGGGGGGGGAATATATAGCAGTTAGCAGTTAGACTTATATACTGCTTCCTAGGGCTTTCAGCCTTCTCTAAGCGGTTTACAGAGTCGGCATATTGCCCCCACAATCTGGGTCCTCATTTTACCCACCTTGGAAGGATGGAAGGCTGAGTCAACCCTGAGCCGGTGAGATTTGAACCGCCCAACTGCAGAACTAGGAGTCAGCTGAAGTGGCTGCAGTACTGCACCCTAACCACTGCGCCACCTCGGGAATCTGCTGTGCTGCGCGATTTAGATTAGCCAGAAAGCAGGTCACAGCTGACCGTCGGAAATACCAGTTCTCCCAAACCAGTAGCAATTTTTTACTACCAGTTTGGCGAACCGGTCTGAACTGATAGTAGTTCACCCCTGCTTCCAGGGCATCTAGTGTTTGCCTTCCTATTGGTGGTCCACATCACCAACAATCTCCCTGGTTCCGGTGCCCTTCCTGTATGATGTTGTTTCAATGTTTCATGGAATGGGTAAATGATCTGAAAGCTGACTGATTTGTGATGTTGTTAGTCAAATTGGAAACAGGCAAGTCAGTGTCAAAGGGGAGGATTGGAAGCTCTCTTTTGTTGAGAACAACAACAGTGTAGTAAACATGTTTTTTCAAAATAATTTTGAAGGCGAAAAGGTAAAAAATAAAGAATGTCATTGTCTATGAGTTTGGAGCACAAATAGATAGTGACCTCATTCAAATCTAAATGTTTGGATGACATAGGAACAAGCTCATACTTGTTGTGCTGTTATAGCTCCTGGAGAACTTTCTCCAGGAAAAAGTGGGGAAAGCTTATATGTATATACATTATATTTGAATCTATATTTAGACAGAATAACAGAGCTGGAAGGGACCTTGAAGGTCTTCTAGTCCAACCTCTTGCTAAAGGAGGAAACCCTATACCATTTCAGACAAATGGTTGTCCAATCTCTTCTTAAGAGCCGAGGTGGCACAATGGTTAAATGCAGCACTGCAGGCTACTTCAGCTGACTGCAGTTCTGCAGTTCAGCTGTTCAAATCTCACCGGCTCAGGGTTGACTCAGCCTTCCATCTTTCTGAGGTGGGTAAAATGAGGACCCGGATTGTTGTTGGGGGCAATATGCTGACTCTGTAAACCGCTTAGAGAGGGCTGAAAGCCCTATGAAGCGGTATATAAGTCTAACTGCTATTGCTATTCCTATTAAAAACCTCCAGTGTCAGAACACTCCCTATTTCTGGAGGCATGTTGTTCTACTGACTAATGGTTAAACTATCAAAAAAATCCTCCTTAGTTTTTTGTTGTTTCTCTCCTTGATTGGTTTCCATCCATTGCTTCTTATCCTCCCTTCAGGTGCTTTGGAGAATAGGTTGACTCCCTGTTCTGTAGACCTACAGTATATATTTTACAGATCAGTGATGGGTTTCAGAAATTTTCACTACCAGTTTAGTAGGCGTGGCTAGGTGTGGAAGAATGTGACTGAGTGGGCATGGCCAACTTGATGTCACTCTTGCCCATGCCCACTCAGTCACATGACTTTACTGTTTTTCCCTGCACACAACGGCTGAGAGACGCTCACAGTGGGGTGAAATGTGGGGGTGGCAGGTCGGGTAGGAAATGGGGCAAGGTGAGCATCTTACCAGTGACTGGCAGCTCTGGATCTTGCGGCTTTGGGGGGATTTTCTTTTTTAAAAATGCCACTTGAAAACCTCCGAGGCTGCTTCCGGAGGGGGCAGTAGGGCAGTGTTTCCACCTCTGAGAACTCAGAGCTTCAGAGCCTCAGCCTTGGAGCAACTCCTGGCCCTTGCACAGTAAAGAAAAACTTATTGTGAGTGCAAGGCAATTAACAACTTCTTGCCTGGGGAAGCCTCCCATCACAGCACACCCTCAGAAAGTGGTAGTGTAGCTGAAGAAGCCCCCGGGATGCCCAGGCAAGTCTCTGGGATGCACCCACCACAGCATACCCTCGGGAGGTGGAGGTGAACCCGGGGAAGCTTCTGGGATGCACCCTGCCACAGCATGCACTCAGGAGGTGGGGGGAAGCCAGGGAAGCCTCCAGGACACATCCCGTCACAGCACACCTTCAGGAGATGGCAGTGAAGCTGGGGAAACCCCCAGGATGCCCAGGGAAGCCTCTAGGATGCACCCGCCACAGTACACCATCATGAAGTGGCAGTTAAGCTGGGGAAACTTCTGGGATGCACCCTGTTACAGCACGTACCCAGGAGGTGGGCAGAAGCCTCCAGGATGCACCCCACCACAGCACAGCCTCAGGAGGTGGGGGTGAAGCTGGGGAACCTCCCAGGATGCCCGGGGAAGCCTCCAGGACACACCCCACCCCACCACACCATTGGGAGGTGGGGATGAAGCCTCCCAGAATGTTTGTGCCCATTGCGATCCTTCCCTGCAGAATGACAGCACCGAGCTGTTGGAGCAAAATGGGGCTGACACAGGGAGCCTCCTGTGTGTTGCAACCCCCCCCCCCCCCAGCCTTTGCCCATGCCTCTATGCCATTTTTGGGTACCAAGCTTGCTGGACTGCCTCCCGTCCCATCCCTGCTATGGCTGCAACACGGGCTGCTTCGGGAGACATTAGCTCAGTGGGGAGGGGGGGGGGGCAGCCGGCAAGCTTGGCAGCCAAAAGTGGCACGGAGGCATGGGCAAAGGCTGGGAGGGGGTGCAACATGTGGGGATCTCCCTGCAGCCTCGGCTCATCCAGGTTGCAGCTGAGCCTGCTGCCCTGAGCTGGCAGATGGAGGCACCGCAGGACAGGGCTGGGAGCAAGCTAACCTTGCCCTCCCTGAGCACTAGACTTTGCCATTGCCATCACCCCTGCCCATCTCACCCCCAGCTGGCTCTCGAGCTAGGAAGCAGTGGCTGGTTCCCCCTGCCCTCTGGATCGCCAACATGAGTGTGGCTCTCCAGGAGCTGTAATGGTGGCAGCTTCGTCCCAGCGGGGAGGGGGCTACCCAGCCTGGTAAGCTTCATAGTCACGTGGCTGCAGAGCTTGCCGGGCTGCCCCCTCCCCACCGTGGCTGCAATGGAGGCGGCTTTGGGAGACACTGGCCAGTGGGGAGGGGGGGTAGACTAGTTCAAATGTTTACCTGTGTGTCTGTGTGTAGGCAGGAGGAGGCAGTTCTGTGGATACATGTGGTGAAGGCAATGCAGGGTGAGCATCCGAGCTGGTTTGGGGGCGTGGCCAGCCTGCTGTCCCTACGGTTCACCAACTCAGACCCAATTTCCACTACTGTTTGACATGGACCAATGCGAACTGGTAGGAACCCATCTCTGTTACAGATGCTTTGGTAATTTCATATTTGGTAGAATATTGCAATAGCAATGTTATGTTGCTGCTGCAATCAATGAAGCTGGGCCAAATGAAACCAGAGATGTTCACATCTCATAATGACTCTATTATATTGAGTAGATTTAGTGGTAGAGCAGCACAGCTGAATTGTGTCATTACATACTTAGTTAAGCAGCACTGAACAAACCATGAATGTCTAGAGATTTCTAACAATTATTCAATCGCCTCCTGAAATATTTTGAGCAATGTAAAGATAACTATCCAATTTCTCATTCTGCTGCCCAAAAGCCAACGATAGTAAATAATGGTTTCATTATCTCTGATGTTTCAAAACGTGGCTTGATAACTCTGGAAGGATTTCATTTTCCACACAGTACATTGAAGGTACTGAACAAGAAGACAATAGCTTAATGAGTCATCAATTTAAAGGTCTTATGGATATAGGCTCTCAATAATCAAGTGGATAGTAATTCTATAATTATAGTAAAAAGTGTTCTGTGTAGCCATTTGGAAGACACGTTTCCAGACAATGAAGTCTAGATATGAACAGATTTTGAGTGTGCAGCATTAGCATTGTATGACTTCAGTATTAAGCATTAATACTTAATTACATCATGAATACATTATTAAATATTAATACACTTTTATATATTATGTTAATATATTAATTATTATTAATGTATTAATTATTAAAATGCAATGAAATATTAATATTTGATAATCTAAAAAACTAATTTCTATGACCCTATAATCCCTTAATTTGGGGATTAAGGTCAGATGCCCTTTCAGACGCCACATGGATTTCACAGCAGAGATTTTTTCTTTGTGACTCATGACCATTTTTCACACTTACGACCATCCAGCATCCCTGGATCAAACTTTGGATGCTTGGCAGCTGACTCATATTTCTATTTGCAGTGTCCTGGGCAGAGGTGGGTTTCTACCAGTTCGCACCGGTTTGGACGAACCGGTAGTGGTAATTTGGCCTTGGTCGCAGAACTGGTCACGCCCACGAACTAGTTCTCTGGTCGCTGCTGCCATTGCCAGCATGTTTTTTAGTAGTTTTTCACATTCTTCGCCCATGCACAGAAAAATTTACAGTGAACTGTGCACGTGCAGTCAATGGGGAAACCAGATTATTTATCAATTTTGTTACTAACTTAACAATTGCAGTGATTCACTTAACAAGTGAATTCTTGTGGCAGGAAAGGTGGTAAAATGGGGCAAAACTCATTTAACAAATGTCTCACTTAGCAACTGAAATTTTGGGCTCAGTTGTGGTCCTAAGTTGAGGATTAAAGGTAAAGGTTCCCCTCGAATATATGTGCTAGTCATTCCCAATCTAGGGAGTTGTGCTCATCTCCATTTCAAAGCTGAAGAGCCAATGCTATCCGAAGACGTCTTAATGGACATGTGGCCGGCATGACTAAATGCCGAAGACACACGGAACGCTGTTACCTTCCCACCAAAGGTGGTCTCTATTTTTCTACTTGCATTTTTATGTGCTTCTGATCTGCTAGGTTGGCAGAAGCTGGGACAAGTAACAGGAACTCACTCCGTTATGCAGCACTAGGGATTTGAACCACCAAACTGCTGACCTTTCTGATCAATAAGCTCAGCGTCTTAGCCACTGAACCACTCTTTAAGTTGAGGATTACCTCTATTAAGAGGTAGCTTTTTTTCTCTGAAATTTCCATCCTTATTCATTCATTTTTTTTCTATATAACTTCAAAAGATGTTATTTACAACTTGTTGCTGAGTGGTATTTTTAAATTTATATTTAAAATATAAATATATTTATTGGAACTATCTATGGTGATTTGAACAGCAAGGCGGCAGGTGAAAATGCAGTTCCAGCACCAACCTTGACAAGGTGAAAGGAAAATCAGGGGCTTTGTGTTTTTAATTGAAGTTTTTCTGTTTTTGTGCACCACTAATTTTGATGCTTCTTGTTGATCACAAGTGGAAAATCAGTGTTGAATAGTCTCTTAATTGTCACTAAACTGTGTCTCGTAATTGCCCAGTATCTGTGGCGGGAATAAATCTTAAATTATTTATTTCCTTTACAATTTTTATTTACAAATGTTTCTGTCTTGCAACAGAAGCAAGGTGAGTATCTAATCACATTTTGCTTGAACCTGAATGGTTGTTAAAGAGGTAATAGGTAAGAAATATTTATGATTAGCAGACAGGAACAACAGTGTCATAGAGTGAGTAAATGGCCTCAAAGGATACATAAAGAAGTATCATCTTGTTGTATTTGAGTCAGGTATTATTATGGAGTAAATGTTTACCACTTGTGTACATCTCAGATTTACATGATTATTCTATGGAGGAGTGAGGCAATATAGGCCTCGAGATCAAATCCTGTGGGCAATCTAATATAACGGTATTAGCCTATGAGAAAAGGTGATGAATGAAACTGATCAGTTTGTGAAGAATGGCCTATATTAACTGATGAATTAAAAGTACAAGAGGAAATATTTTGACTGAATATTATGGAATTCCTGAATTATATATTAGTGACATAGATCATCTGGTACTTCTCTCTTTCTTAGAAATGTTAAATAGAGGCAGACTAGCTATCTGTTAGGAGTACTGAGGCTGTGGATTTCTTACATCAGGACCTGTACTCTGTCCTTCAGATTCAATGACCTTGTTTACCATTAACATGTACTTTGGTTAGCAGTTATTTAGTAAATGTACTTTACTAAATGTACTTTACTAAATATGTAAATGTACAAAAACTGGTTCACACAAGAGATAGATAAAAGCAAGCTGCATTCTGGCTTAGCATGACACACAGATCCCATTTTATGCTTGTATAGTTTTTATCTTTGTAAAATATAGTCTATGCTTCGGTAGGTTATGAAGAAAATGTATTTCACCATATGAAAATTACAGTTTTATTTGATGGAATAGAATATATATTTTGACAGATTTGATGCTTAAGCCACTTTCTATGCTGAGGAAATGTACTAACACTAGATTAGTAGTATTTCAATATAAATAAAATACTTCAGACTTTTTTTTACAGGCATCATTTTCTCTTGTTCATCTCTTTGTTAGAATGTAAAGATTATAAGGGATTTTGCAAATTATCTAGTTCAGTATTTCTTTAAATGTGATTCTATGTCTCCTGGGGATCCTCCAAGAGCCTTTTAGGGGACTGAAAAAATCAAATGTATTTGCCAGACTATTTGCCACTGAAAAATAATATAATATAAATAAATATAAATTATAAATATAAATAATGCAATATTAAATAATATTTTAATATTAATATTGATGATATATTAATATTTAATATTAATATTTAAATCCCATCAAACACTCATGGGAGGCTAAATCATGAGATGCTAATGAGAGGTACCTGGCACAAAAATTGTTACTTTGAGAGGGATCTTAGAATCCTATTGGACAATTGCTTAAATATGAATCAGAAGTATGCTGCAGCTGCCAAAAAACCCAAAGCAATTCTAGGCTGCATTAACAGAGGCATAGAAACAAGATCATGCGAAGTGTTAGTACCACCTTATAATGGCTTGGTAAGGCCACATTTGAAATATTGCAAACCAGTTTGGGTTGTCACGATGTAAAAAAGACATTGATACTCTAAAAGGAGTGCAGAGAAGGTCAACAAAGATGATTAGGGGACTGGAGGCTAAAATGTATCAAGAACTGTTGCAGAAATTAGGTACAGTAGGTCTAATTTAATGAAAAGGACTCGGGTGACAGGAGAGCCATGCTCTAATATTTGAGAGTCTGATGCAAGGAAGAGGGGGGGGGGGTCAATCTATTCTCCAAAGCATCTGGAGGCAAGACAAGACACAATGGATGGAAACTAATCAAGGAAAGAACCAACCTAGAACTAAGGGGAAAAAATCCTGATTGTTAGAACAATTAATCAATGCAAAAGTTGCCTCCAAAAATTGTGGGTGGTCCAATATTGGAGATTTTTAAGAACAGATTGGATAACCATTTGTCTGAAATGATATAAAATTTCCTGCTTGAGCAGGGGGTTGGACTAGAAGACCTCCAAAGTCCCTTGCAACTCTCATTCTGTTATTCTGAGGCAGTCACAGCAGTGAATGAATCAATTTTAATTTTAAATATGGTAAATATTGACAAATATATGCCCTACGAATAGGACATCTCTATAATTTTTAAAAGTAGGAAGGGGTGCTGAGAGAAAAAAGTCTAAAAACATTGATCTAGTCTATTCCCCAGTGCATGGATCCATTAATGGAAATACTTTGTGCTGTGTAATTTAAACCCATGGAACAATTCTCTTTTGCCTTCTATACAAGAGTGCTTCAAATTCTTATTAGCTTTCATGTCTCTCGCTCGTCTTCACTTCCACAGGATAAACATACTTAATGTTTCCAAATGTTCCCCAAATATTTTTTCTTTCAAGCCTCTAATCATGTTGAGTGCCCTCCTTTGGGTATTCCATTTTGTCAGTAACTTTCCTAAATATAAAACCCCCAAATAGCACAATCTAACCAGGGCAGAATAGATAGGAAATGTGACTTTAAACAACACCTTTCCTGCTGCTTCTATTTTTGTTTTTTTTTTACAACTCTCTACCCTGCTGATTCATGTTCAGCTTCTAATGTATCAAAAGCAGAGGTGGGTTCCTACCAGTTTGCACCTATTCGGTAGAACAGGTTCATCAAATCTACCGAACCGGTTAGAAGAGGTTCCACCAGTGGACCCGGAAAGCAGGCCACACCTACAGAAGAGGTTCCAAAATTTTTTGAAACCCACCACTGGTCCTCGGATATGATTATTCTACACTATCATGCTCATATTTATAAAACTCAGTTCCTCGGTGAAAGGTAAGGATGACTACTGCGTTTGTGGTGCAATCAAAACATTGCGTGTGTTGAAGTTGTTTTAACGCAAACCAAAGATGCCTTTTAAAAAACAAGATTACATCATATTTTTATGCATGCCAGTGCTGTGTGTGAGGTAATTTAAGGTGGTTCTGACAAGTGTCATCGGCATCTTCATATCTGGTCACATGGGTGGCAAGCCACTCCCATCCGGTCACATGGGCAGCAAGCCACTCCCACAAAGGAGGCCACAACCACAGAGTAGGTTGGAACAATTTTTGAAACCCACCACTGATCAAAAACATATATATGGTTGCCCGGTATGGCCCCCTCAACTAATATCCACACCTTAGGGTTTCCTACCCACATGAATTGGGCATTGATATTTGTTGAAATAGGTTTTTCTGGTTTCTGCCCATGATTCCAGCTTGTCAAAAGAAAACCAAAAGCATTTCTGAAGCAGAAAGAGGGTTGACGATATCAGGGAAACTAATATATCCCTTTAAAAATCACCCAAAATTATTATGATTATGCTTTAATTCTGAAGAACTAGAATTAACCCGTATCAGTTAGGGTACCCATCAGTGTCATATGTACATTTGATATATATTTTCCAATTCCTAATCCAAGTCATTTGTAAATAATTCTTCTTTCAGGCTTGTTCAGTATGATTGTTTAGCTAGTTCTACATCTATCTGATGGTATCATTGTCTAGTCCAGATTTTGCCATCTTCCCTACTAGAATCTCAGAAGAGACTATTGATTGATTTGTTGAAATCTAGTAGACTAAATCCATTGTGTTCTGAGGGTCAGCTAAATTAAAAATAGAGATCAAATTGTTTTTTTGTTTTCTTTATAAAGCCATGGTACTTCCTGCCAAGCAGTTAAGTATTTTTAAGTGCTCATCTGTTCAATATTTGTTTCAAGGCTTCACCTAGTATCAATATCAACCTGAGCAATCTGTTGCTACCTGGGTCCCTGCCCCTCTCTTTTCAAATAACAAAATTTGCTCTTTTCCAATACTTTGGCACTATGCCCACACACCATGAATTCTCAATGATCTCAGAAAGGGGATCTGAGACAGGATCAATTTGCTCCTTGATGATTTTTAGGAAAAAAAAACTGATTTGGTCAAGTAAGTTCCTTGGTCTCTACTGAATCTTTTTGGGAGAAGGAACCATCAGAATTCCTATTGAGCAGATAGTTTTGGAAGTACTTTGGAAAGTCCCTTGTAATAAATTTTGTCTCACCAGATTTTGTAATACCTGTTTAATATTCTTGCATTAAGATCTCTAGTCCCCAAATTTGCATATACATTAGGCCACATTATTTGATCTATCCCTATCTGTATTGATATTTATATGGTCATTTATATGGTCATTTACAGGATATCAATAATATCAAAGTATTTAAACATTCCCATAGGCATCAGCAGTGGTGGGTTTCAAAAGTTTTTCGAACCTACTCTGTGGATGTGGCCTCCTTTGTGGGAGTGGCTTGCCGGCCATGTGACCTGGTGGGAGTGGCTTATCAGCCATGTGTTCTCTCTCTCTCTCTCTCTCTCTCTCTCTCTCTCTCTCTCTCTCTCTCTCTCTCTCTCTCTCTCTTCCTTTTGTCTCTCTGTCCCTTTTTCCTTTTTTCTTTCATTTCTCTCTCACTTTTTCTTTCCTTTTTTCTTTCTTTCTTTCTTTCTTTCTTTCTTTCTTTCTTTCTTTCTTTCTCTCTTCTCTCTCTGTGTGAGTCTGTGTGTGTGTGTGTGTGTCAGTGGTGGGTTTCAAAAAATTTTGGAACCTCTTCTGTAGGTGTGGCCTGCTTTCCGGGTCCACTGGTGGAACCTCTGCTAACCGGTTCAGTAGATTTGACGAACTGGTTCTACCGAACTGGTGCGAACTGGTAGGAACCCACCTCTGGGCATCAGGTGTTTGCTTCTAGCGTTCTTTCTTTGCCTGTCCCATGTCATTTAACAAGAAAGGGCAAAGAAAACAGGTCTGCAGGTTACAGTCCACAGGAAAAGCTCAAATATACTATCAAGATTAGTGCAAGGGAAATTCTGATTGATGGAAGGATCAATAACACAATAGCAAAAAGCTATTGTAAGTACAAATGGGTTTAGCAACTTGTTTAAAGGGCTTTGTGGGGCTGTATATTAGAGAAATATTGATACCTTGGGTCCAAGTGTGAGACAGACATCAAAAGCCAATGTGAAATCTCCAATTTTGGATAAGAAGGAAGCTGATTGACAGTGGAAATTATCTGGGTCAATAATATTAATAAAGAAGTTAAGGAACATTGCAAGTTTTGGCTAGTTTCACATATCACAAGAACAATTTTGTGAAAGCCAGCTTACAAAGTCTAAACAAATATGCTACTTAGCATGGGTTTGAACCTGGTAAATTACATCCCAAAAATAATAACACTAATACGTCTCACAAGCTTGATTTCATTATTGCATTAATGTGCATTGAAGTGTGTTGAAAATTATTGTAGCTACCTGCACCCCGCACCTTCTGATCATTTCAAAGTGTGAAGAGATGGTATATTTTAATCTCAGGTGTTTTACCTTACACTGTCAATATTTTTCTCTTTATTTCTCCTTCTGTTTTAGGCATCATCTTACTTCCATTTTTATTTTTTTTTGCATACATGTTAATAAAACTAATATAAGACATCGTGAACATTTAAGACTTTTATGATAAAGGAAAGTCTGGACTTTCTGATGCTTCAAAATTAAAGGGCACAAGAATAGCACAAATTTAAAATGGGCAAAACAGCTGTCTTGGCTCTCATTCAGGAGAATCCAAAATACCATACAGCTGGATGTGATGTGTGCAAAAAAAAACAACCCCTAATGTAACTCACATGGCTAGTCCAGATGATCAGTTTAAAAATATGCCTCTTTCTGCTTGTGAGAGACAGTCAGGAGAATGACAAACCAGTAAATACAGTCTTGTACTTTGGCCTGAGACTTTTCACGCTCTTCAGTTTCTCTCTTGTCAAGTTGCTCTGTTAACTATGACTGTGTGTTTACACAACATGCTAATGATTTATTTAACTCTTGTTCACTGAACTGAATTAATAAAGTTGTCTGGATTACTGAGTAATGAACTAACCATAGTGTCTGGATTTGCAAACACAGTGACCACAAACTAGCTAAGTTTATTTTTGATTTGTGATATGTATGTATGTATCTATGTATGTATGCATGTATGCATGCATGCATGCATGTATATATGTATATTTGTATCAGAAGTGGGTTGCTGCTGGTTTGGGCTGGATCAGGTGAACTGGTAGTAGTGGTGGTGGGAGGCTCTGCCCACCTGCCCAGATGCTTCTGCGCATGCGCAGAAGCATCGCATGCACGTGAGAGCACACTAGAACTGGTAGTAAAAAAAATAGCAACCCACCTCTGAGTATGTATGTACGTAATTTATATGGTTGTGCATTTCATACAACTGACTCTGCATTACTAAAAATTAAAACAATACAAAACCAGGAAAAAGTCCACCAAAATATAAAATATATAGATAATTAGCAGCCAAGATAATAACAATCAAGATGAAAAGAGGCCCTAGGCTATTCCACTTATGAGGCCCTTTCACCTCCCATTTTTAAATTTGTAAATTGCATGAGAGACAATAAAATACATCATTACTGTGATATATATCAATATATATCAATATATATAGCTGGCCTCCCGATGGAGGGCGGCTCTGCTCTGCGGCAAAGGCAGCGAGGCCAGCCGCCTCCCCTGCTGCGCTCAGCTGCCCGGCTCAGCCCCCTCGCCCTCACCTGCCTGGCCGCTGGTGGGCTCCGCGTCGACGGGACGGCTACTGGGAGCGGGCGCGCCTCTTGCCCGACCGCCGGTGCCGGGAATGTGGGTGGGCTCCCCAACTGCCGCGTGCTGGAACGATCTTAACCAATACATTTTTATGTTTGTTTATTAGTCATATGCGTAGAATTTCTCCTTATTTTCGGTTCAGTGTTTTAGTGTTCACTGTTTTTAGAATAGTGTAATTTTAATTTTGCTAACAATTTGAATGTAGGCCCCTCTTGATCTTGAGGCCCTAGGCCGAAGCCTAGTTAGCCTATAGGAAAATCCGGCCCTGATCCCGAGTAGAATTCTCCACTAACTGCCATCATGGCAATTTAGAATCTGGAAAATACGTAAAACGATTGTAATAAGGCTCACTGTTGTTTGTGTACCACACTATCCAAAAGGCACTTAAAATAGTGACAAAACAACAGCAGCTGTATACAAATCACTCCAACTCCTAAGTGGTATTTATTTTTCCACTACTGATGCAGGAGAAGGGGAAGTTGCTGCACTTTCTCAATACCGTAGCTTCAGTTTTAATGCCAGGAATATATAAACTCCTGAAAAAAAAATGCTTAGTGTCTGCCCAACAAATGAAAAATGTCCAAGAGTTAAATTTGTGTCATGAGACATGCCTGCCTCAGTGATTTCTAGTTTGACACTAGTATTTAATAGTTTCCCATTATTTGTCTAATGTCTCTAAATCTACCATGTTTTATAGGTAGTTGAAACCCAGGTATTCTTGTGTTTAATTTGATGCTTCTGAAACTGTTTTTTTACCTGGAAGCTTAGAACTCTCTGTAAAGCATTTCCAACTATTCTGATTCTAAAGCCATGAAAACTAGAATTATTCAATTCTATGGTTGCCATGTTGCATAAACCATTTTTAGTTCTGTAAAGACTGGTAGACTACATACATGAATCCTTATGAGCTTCCAATTTCCTCCAATCTGCCCTAGATAATCTATTTTAAAATCTAATAACGAGGAAATGCAGAGGAAATTAATCCTTGGGAGAAAGGTAATGAAAACTAGAGGCAAGAATATGCAAAATCAGGATATTTCAGTGACAATAAACATCAGGATAATTAAAACAACCAGGGATAATATATAGTTATAAAAGCTGACAACTAGTAAGAATGAGGGGATGAAGATTGACACCTCCAGATTAAGATTTCAATAGTTATCAACAGCATTAGGGATGACTAGAAAAACCAGTCAATTAGTACTGCACCAGTGGTAGGTTGCAAATCCCGTTCCAACTGGAAGCGTCCTCATGCGCCATCCGCGTGCCTGGAAGCGCAGAAACCTTTAAACTCCAGTAAGGAGCTCGGGCAGGTGGGTGGGCCCTCCGGAGCACCGTACCGGAACGGTATCCGGTGCTCCAGGCTGGCTCCGGTATGCCTGTACTGGGGCATACCGCCTGCAACCCACCACTGTACTGCTGACTGCTCTCTTGAGATGGGGGTCAACAGAAGTTCTCATTTCTGGAAATGTGATTTAGGGTGGATGATGAATTAGAAAAATATTGATTAGGCTTTTGATAGTCTTGCTTGAAAGTCTTTGTCCAACAATAAAAATATTGACAAATAACACATGTCAATAATCCATTGCTGCAGATCAGATGCAAATCTTTTCAGTGTCATGTAATCTTTATTATACAATTGTTTAGCCAACCACATGATCCCCAAATCAACAAGTCTTAATAGGCCTGTTGGGAGAACAGGCCTCTGTAATGTACAGCAATTGAGCCAGTCATGTTAACAATCCTATTAATAGCCAAATGCAACTATAATAGAATAAACCACATTGGTTATTTTTCCAACTCCTGAGTTACATTTCCAATAATAATGTGATTTGAATCAATTTTAATCAAACATTCCTTGTATTCAATAACCCTAATGGAAGTTTGTTATTCTATTAACTTCATTGTAAGATAATAGGAAATGAGTATCATCAGTGATTTGCGGTCAGTTTTATGCCTGGTGAGGCACTTTTTAGACTTGTGGACTTCAACTCCCAGAATTCCACAGCCAGGCATGCTCAGTTCCGATTTAAAGCGACAGCATTTTTCCCCCTTGCAAAATAAGTTTTCTCATTCTTTTTTTTCTCCCTCCCCCTCCTTCCTCCCTCTCTCCCTCCCTCTCCCCTCCCTCAAACAGACACACACACACAGAGAACTTGGATCCCTCTCTCACTCACTCACTCTCAAACAAACACAAACACAGAAGTTGGATTGGATATATTTTCCAAAGGCTTGAAAGCAGCTCCTCTGCCATACCCCGCCCCCCCATTCCCCTGCTGCCTTCCAATCAGAGCCTTTGATTGCAGGTGAATCACGTTGCCTTTTCAAACTTGTAATCAGTGAAACTGGGCTTATATACTTTTATCCAGCTGTGTGTGTGTGTATGTGTGTGTGTGTGTGTGTGTTTGAAAAGGCAACGTGGTTTTGTATGCAATCAAACTTTTTGAATTCCTCCCCCCTCCCTACACATGCACCTTTTCCAGTTGTTTCAGAGAGGATTTCAACTCTGCTTTTGCCTGCCCTCATGAAAAGAAAAAAAAGCCTCTAAAAATGCCCTCTACAGGAGGCGAGAGAACACCTGCCTCCTTTGCATAAGAAATTTTTCATCTTTTAACCCTTGCTTAACTCTGCTCAAGTGATCATAAAGCTAGAGTAAAGGAGGCCCGTAGTTCTCTCGCCTCCTACTGCAGTTAAGCACTAAGCAGAGTGATCCACTGTGACTCTGGCAGCAACTACCTCAGCCTTTTTCCTTTTAATTATTCTTTTTTCCCCTCATGACGCTGGTGAGGCCACGCCTACCCTGACTGCATGTCCCTGTGATGATGATGTTGGGTAATGAAATGTCTGCAAGCAATAAACCAAGCTCAGAGAGCAGGACTCTACATTTCAACCCTGAGCTACAAAGATTCTCTTCCATTAGATCTCATCTTGCAAATTTAAACATGGGGGAAAATGTATTTTCTACAGTGTTTCCTATGTGGCAAGTTGGTGATGTTCTTTCATTTTTTTTCAACAACTGGGATGATAAAATATTAAATTAAATTGAATTCTTTGGCTAAAGGGGATACCACGGTGGATACAATTTTCCCAGGAAAACCTTCATGTAGGATTTTTTTCTTGTTTCTGCTGTTTCAAGTTTATAAAAATGCAAAAAAAGCAGATGAGACCACCACATATATGAGGAACCATGGGGATTTTAGAGTAAAGGTTTGCCATTTGCCTTTGGTATTAGAACAATGATATCCTTATTTTGGTGGCATGAGGGCACCCTTTGTCCCCCTTCATATTCAAAGGTGCCCATTTCTTGTGAGCCATATAAGGCTCACCCCTAGCACCTATCCACAGCTAGATAAAATATTAAGGCCGTGTCATGAAACACTGATTGTGATGACTTTGACTGCTACACATATATATATTCAGGATCCCAGTCCTTGTGCTGAGGCGTTGAGGAGTTGAGGTGCTGAGTAGCGGAGGAGCTGAGGTGCTGAATTGAGGAAGTGTTGAGAAGCTAAGGTGCTGAAATGCAGAGGTTCTGAAGTGCGGAGGTTCTGAGGTGCAGAAGTGCTGAAGTGCGGAAGTGCTGAAGTGCTGAGGTTCTGAGGTGCTGAAGTGCTCAGGCACTGAAGTGCTGAGGTGCTGAAGTGCTGAGGAGCTGAAGTGCGGAGGTGCTAAAGTGCAGAGGTGCTGAAGTGCGGAGGTGTTGAGGAGTTAAAGTGCTGAAGTGCGGAGTTACTGAAGTGCGGAGGTTCTGAGGTTCTGAAGTGCGGAAGTGCTGAAGTGCTGAGGTTCTGAGGTGCTGAAGTGCTCAGGCACTGAAGTGCTGAGGAACTGAGGTGCGGAGGTACTGAAGTGCTGAGGTGTTGAAGTGCTGAGGAGCTGAAGTGCGGAGATGCTGAAGTGCAAAGGTGTTGAGGAGTTAAGGTGCTGAAGTGCGGAGGTTCTGAAGTGTGGAGGTTCTGAGGTGCTGAAGTGCTGAGGTTCTGAGGTGCTGAAGTGCTCAGGCACTGAAGTGCTGAGGTGCTGAAGTGCTACAGATCTGAGGTGCTGAAGTGCGGAGGTGCTGAAGTGCTGAGGAGCTGAAGTGCACAGGTGCAGAAGTGCTAAGGTGCTGAGGTGCTAACGTTTGGAGGACCAGCGGATCCTGGTAAGGACACACTTCTGGAATTATGGTCCAGTGGGTCACAGGTCACACTTCTAGAGCTGAGATGCCATTGCCCACCTTGCACCAAGCCTTGATGACATGTTTGCTTTCAGTATTTAGTGAAATGGGGGGGGGGCAGACACCTTGGTGGATGTCTGTAAAATCCTGTTGCCAATCCCCATTTTAAAGGCAGATAAATCATAGAATCAATATAGAGTATCAAGAAGACTTCTGCTATTTGTCAACCTCCGTTCTGATCAAACTTTGAAGAAAAAAAGCTGCAAACCTCAATAGTTGAGCTTGTTTTGCATATGAAGCTCTCATCACTATTGCAAATTTTGTTGATGCAATTGTGATGTCATGCGACCTCACAAAAAAGGTACTGTGAGGAAGTAACTTGTTGGGATACCTTTGCAGATTGGCATTTGGGAACAAAGTGAGAACTTTTCCCACACACTAAATCAAAACATGTACCTCTAGAAATTGTTTTGAATTGTTTGTGTCTGTTGTGGCATGAAAGAGAAAAACGTTCTTTGAATTGAAAGGCTCTTCATGGGGAATATTGACGGCCAGTTATATAGATCATTTGAGATAGTTCACAGATCCATGGCTGCATCCCAGTGGTGGGATTCAGCCAGTTCACACCTAGCCGGGAGAACCGGTTGTTAACTTTATGAGCAGTTCAGAGAACCGGTTGTTGGAAGAAATCTCCTTTTGTTTTTTTCTACTTTACAGGGCTAATCCTGTAAGGAAGGCAGGAAGGAAACATTCTGGTGCTGTTTCTAGCCTAATCTTTATTGCCCTCCTTACAGAAACTGCCTCTCTGGTTAACCCTAATTACATTGTAACAGATAAGGTGAAGCGCACATTGACCTGAGTGATATTGAGATGGCCACACCCAAAGAGTCACATGACCACCGAGCCCCGCCTATCCAGCTGGTCATTAGGGCAGAGAACCGGTTGTTAAATTATTTGAATCCCATCACTGCTGCATCCCCTACATTGTAGGATTTACATTTTTAAAGCAATGTTAGTTTTGATCTTACCCGTTATAATCTGTTAATGTTTTGTTTCATTTAGCTGCCTAGTGTTGCCTTTAGGTCAGATGGGCCACATATAAATAGGAAAATTGAATTCTGTGGGGTTTAGATAGGTAGGTTGCAGCTTCTAGGAACAATTGAAGGGGTGGAAATTGCATGGGGAACAGGAATGCCTCTTACATGTTGAATTGTCTATCCATCTGCTTTCATGAAAAAGGTCATAAACTTCCCCTGTAAATCATAGGAGATTGAAAAGTAGCTTAAGGTTATGGGACCTTATCAAATGGAATAGAAATGCCAAATATTTAGTTGAAAGAAAAAAAAAGGAAAGGGGAAACTGCTGGGGAGGGAAGGGCAACGCTTGTCCTAAAGGATCAGAGTAGAGGGATTTGAGGGCAAATGTAATTAACCAATCATGTCCTATTTTAGACATTGTCTCTCAAGTTTACATTCCAATTTTTGAAATAAAAATGTCAAAGCTATTCTGCCTTGTCACCTATTTCTTTACCTTCTAGTTTCCATCACTGATTTTACGATGGAAAAAGATCTGTTGAGAAAATTAAGAGAAAACATGAAGTGTCTCCAAAAAGAGGTAAGAGAAAATATTTGTTCATAGGCTGTCACAATAAACATGTGATGGAATCAGTGATGGGATTCAGCCCGTCCGCACCTATTCGGGAGAACCGGTTGTTAATTTTCTAAGCAGTTCGGAGAACCGGTTGTTGGAAGAAATCTTATTTTGGTTTTTTCCGCTTTACAGGGCTAATCCTGTAAGGAAGGCAGGAAGGAAACATTCTGGTGTTGTTTCTAGCCTAATCTTTATTGCCCTGCTTACAGAAACTGCCTCTCCGGTTAACCCTTATTACATTATAACAGCTAAGGCGAAGCCCCCAGCGACATGAGTGACATTGAGTTGGCCACGCCCACCTAGACACATGACCACCAAGCCCTGCCTACCCAGCTGGTCATTAGGACAGAGAACCGGTTGTTCAATTGTTTGAATCCCACCACTGGATGGAGTGTATAAAAATTTAAGAAAGACAGACAGGCAGATTAGGTAGTTAGAGACAGACAGAAAGAATATCAATTGTGGTTTCTGTTACGCCACGGTTAAGGCATCAACCTGCAAACTCAGAGACCGACATTTCTTGCCCCACTTTAGAAGCAAAGCCAAGTGGGTCACCCTGAGCCAGTCAGCTTCACTTAGCCCTAGGAAGAAAGCAACACCAAATCACTTCTGAAAAACCTTGCTAAGAAAACTGCAGGGACTCATCCAGCCAGTCCCTGAGAATCATTAAAAACTTTGGGTCTTTGTTCATTGCAGGAGGAACGATCGAGACTTCCTCTTCTGTCATCTACCACCAAAGAACGGAGACGTGCTGAGGTATATAATGTATACTTGCAGCTCACCTTAGAATATATTTATGAGAAAAATAAAAACAAATGATTTCTTCACAATTGGTAATTGTGAATAATGCATGTGCAGCATATTTTATAGAGTATATATGTTCGCTTTATATTTCTACCATATGGATGAAATCCATACACACACACACACACCTATTCAATACAAACTAGTTTATTTGAAACTTCTATTCAAGAATGGCAATTATCAGAGTTCATGCTCATTCTTGGTTGGCTTCTTCTTTGCCACATTAGCTAGTTTCTTTGGCCGCATACAACACCAATGGCAGTGAAATAAAATGTAGATGATTCAGATTTTGTTTGAACCACCGTGTTTTGCGTTTCCTAAAGAAATGAACTAACACTAAATCGTTCTTTTTCTATCCCGGTGTGAATAACCTTTATTGCCTGTATTGAACATCTACAGCAATAAATCGGGAGTTGCACATTTGTGCTCATCTTGACATGCATGATTTTAACATGCACAAATATGCTTGTCTACGCCCCAGACTTTTTTTTCCTAAAGAGGATGTTTCAACGAATATCTTCTTTACACTGACATGAGAGAATTTATGGAAAACAAATTCATGTAATTCTTCTCATGACCATGAAATGAAGGAAATTATCAAGCAAGCGTTTAGAATTCATTTTGTTTTTCATTCTTCACGGAACTGCCAGGTTTCCCGGAGTCCAGAAAAGCACATGGACCAGAACATCAGTTTAAAGATGCGTTCCCATCGGGTAAGCAACCTAGCATGTGAGGAATCTGTTGAGAGTTCAGTACCGAGAGACAATTCATGTCATAAGAAGAGGTGAAGAAGCCCAGTTGGGGTGATGGGGTTGGGGGTAGGGGGTAGTGAGTGGGCTGATATGGAAATATATTCCTGACTTGTGATGTATTTTGGCTTCTCTAGATTGTTCAGACAAAAACAGAAAAATTGGAGGGAGATCTGAAGAGAACAAGGGACCAGAGTTATATGTAAGTCTTTGCATAGTTCATCACATCTTTTTATAACCCTATTCAGTTCACACTTTCAATACAACATTCATCATTTGTCCATTGGCAATAGGACTGGCCATTTTATGAAACAAGTGGTGGAAAATTATATTCGAGTAAAGCTTGGGAAAAAAGGGTGGAATGTGTTGTAATTGTATCAAAAGGTTTATAATTCAAGTACAACCCCCCCCCCCCCCCGGGCCTAATTTCTCTCTGGTCTTCATAATTTGCAGAAAGACAATGGAAATCTCAAAACTTCTGGCAGAAAAAGAGGAGCTCAAAGTCCAAATTCAGGAGCTTATAAAAGAAAACCACCAACTGGCCAAAGAAAAAGAGGAGCTCTGCGAAGAGTATAAAGAATATAAAGAAAAGATGAGCAGGTTAAAAAATTTAGATAGCCACCATGACTTTCTCTTCCTTTCTCAGCTATTTCAATTAGTTTTAATTTTAAACACGTTTTATAATTCAAATAAAAAAACCTAAGGGAGCTAATTACACTTTGCTCTTGATATTTTACAGAAAAATTAGTTCAGAGGAACTTGGGCAGCTGGAGAAACTGAGGCAAGAGAACGAGAGACTCCGCTGCAAGGCTCAGAAAGAAGCTGCGGAGAAAGCAGAGCTCCTACATGAGAATAATGATCTCAAGGAAGAACTTTATAGGTGAGAAATATTTAGATAGCGATTTGACTTTTTCTTTCAAATTCAGATTTATTAGATCCCTTAGGCCAGATATACTAGATAAAAGAAATATTATATTAGCCTTAGAATCTGGCTATCCCGTCAGGCCTGGGGCTAAAGATTGTAACCCGCCCGAATGGTATGAATGTTGCGTTTTAATCATGTACTGTCTTATGTGTGAAAGTCTGTTTTCCCCCTCTTCCTTTGCATTGTGAGCCGCCCTGAGTCCCCCCAGGGAAAAGGGCGACATACAAATAAACAATAAACAAATAAACAAAATATTCCATTCATGTATGTATGTATATATGTATGTATATATAACTGAGTAAGGGAAGAGCAATAGTTATAATGGAATGCAATAATAATTAGTAATTCAAGTAACAAACTAAGAGGGCTAATATCTATCTGGTCCTCATAATTTACAGAAAGATAGCAGTGATGTCAAAACTGACCGTAGAAAGTGAAGAGCTCCGAAACAAAACAGAGATTCTGACGTTCAAAAATATTCAACTTACCGATGAGAAAGAGGAGATCTTCAGAGCGTACGAAGAAATACTGTGCAGGTGAGAAATTTTTAGATAGCCACCACAAAATACTTCTTCCAGAATTTCATATTAGGGTCTCCTTATCTTAGAAAGCTTGGAAAAACCTGACATTCTCCTTACTTTAGAAAGAAATTAACAAACTATGTCTCTTATTCTTTTACATATACAAATCTAGGAGTTAGTCTCATGGAATGGGAAGATACGTATAGAAGAGACTTTTCAATCTCCATCCCCCGGTGCCCAACAATATTTATATACTTTCAGAGTGAGAGTTTCCTGACATCAAAGCAGTTCCCGTTATTTTAACTAAGAATACTTTGTTGTTGACCCAGATTCACAGCTAACATTCTGATTTTTTTTTCAGAAAGGAACTACTGAGGATAGGCCGCTGCACCTTATTGACAGACAGAAAACAGATGGAAGACAAGACAGAAGCTCAAGAGAAAATGAAGCCTCAGATGGCGGAATATCAATTGAACCCCAAATGGCTTAAAGCTTCGGTAGACAAAATTAAAAAATCTAAGGAACCCGGGTCAAATATTCTGAGGTGGCTGCAGAAATCTCTCAAACTCCTAAAAGAGGATTCCTCTGAACGGTCAAAACACACCCTGCCAGAATGGCTTAAAGCATCTGCCACCAACCTCCCGGAGGAATGTGCTAAAGCAGCCAGGGAGGATGTGAATGATTGGCTAGAAGCATCAATAAATCATCTCCAGGAAAAAGGGCCAGAAACGTGCGAGTTAGATGTGGAGGGATGGCTAAAAGCGTCTATTATAGGCATTCAACATCTACAAAAGTTCAAGTCAGAGTCTCGTGGAAGCCGGAAAAAAAGGGATCGCTTGCTGAATCAATAGAAAACCTGAAGAAGGGGACTTCCTGTGGTGATGTCACCGTGCTTAGAGTGGAGGGAAAGAAGCTCTCCTAACTTCTAACTCTAACTTGTTTGTTTGGGCTCTTTTTTGAGCACTGTTGATCCTGAAGGGGTCAACAGATTAAAGGGAATACTCTGTAGATGCTGGGGTGATAAGGCAAATCCCCCCACGGATAGGAGAAACCCCCTAAACGGACAAGGAGATATCCTACAAAAGTTCAAGTCAGAGTCTCGTGGAAGCTAGAAAAAAAGGGATGGCTTGAAGAATCAATAGAAAACCTGAAGAAGTAATGTCCTGAAGGATCTGAAGAATATGTTAAAATGACTTCGAGGATCCTTAGAAAGCCTGTCCCTTTCTAGAGAACCTAGACCAGTTCCTGAAAAATGTCTTCCACAATCCTTGAAAAACCTGGAAGAGGAAGGTCCTGAAGTATCTAAACAAGATGCCAACAAATCGCTTGAAATAGCTATAAAGAATCTTGAGGAAGAAGGACCTAAAACGCCACTCCTAGATACTCAGGAATGCCTTGAAGCCTCTATTAAAAGCATTCGGGATCTACAGAAGTCCAGATGAGAAGGTTTGAAAAATCAATAGAGAACCTCGAGAAGCAATGTTCTGAAGGAACCGTGGAAAATATATTTCAATGGCTTCAAGGATCCTTAGAAAGTTTTGCATTTTCTGAAGAACCTATACCACTTCTTGAAAAATGGCTTCAGCAATTCCTGAAAAACTTGGAAAAGGTCCTGCAACATACAAACAAGATGCCAAAAATAGCTTGAAGTATCTGTAAACAGCTTCAAAGAGGAAGGACCGTGAAGCATCCCATGTGGTCCTCAGGAATGGCTTGAAGCATCTATTAAGGGCATCCAGGATCTCAAATAATCTAAGAAATCAAAAACAAGCAAGGGAAAGACAAAGGAGAGAGTGATTTGGGTAGAACTTCCTTGCTCGGAAAGAAACTGAAGGCTGGATGGATGGCTTCAAACATCTTTAGCAAGTTCCAGACAGCCTGGTTCTACTGCATCCAAAACAGATATGCAAGCATAGCTACAAACATCTCTGCAAAAACTCAATCAAGAATCCCCAGAAGAAACTAAAAACTATCTGGAGGAATTGCTCTAGGAATCCAGAGAAAATGTCCTGAAGAATCCAAGCAATAGGTGAATGATTAGCTTGAGATAGCCTTAAATGACTTCCATGAGGGAGGGCCTGAAACTCCCCATCCATTCCATCTTGGTATATACTTGTCTCCCATTTCTGCTGCTACTAGTGTTACTGCGATCAAGATGACTAAATGAACAAACTGGGAATGTATCAGCAAGTATTTATTCTTTTGGTTTTCCAGAACTTCTTGGGCCTTTTTGGAGTGAGTGACATACTGTTTTACTAATGGACTACGGTATTCCAACATGAGCTTCATAACCAATGAACCCTTGTCATCAACAATTTTTATTATTGTGGACTTCCATTTGTGTGTTCCTCATATCCCGGCTGATTCTACTCTGATAGGAGGTCTTTAGGGTCACCCTGGAGAGGTGGCGAAGAAGCGAGGGATTACTTGATTCCGGGAGATAGGCAGCTCTCCTGCTTGATCCCAGGAGCCCTCCCAACCAGTGGAGAAGAGAGACAGCCATTATGACTGGAATCAAGCTGGAGCAACCGAGCTGAAGTGGTGTGTGAAGAGAGGATTGGAACTGGGTGAGATGATTTTCAACTTCTTTATTAGAGACCCACCTAAATAAAAGAAGTTTTAAAAGTCTCAAAAGTGCAGAAAGAGGCAAGTCAATACACGGAGAAAAATTATAGACCCAAAAGAGAAATCACATTTTAAAGGAAGAATATGAAGTTTTACAATATAGAAAGACTGAACTGGAATTTTGTTGCTTTTAAAAGTGACTTTGATTTGCTTGCAATATTGTTTGATTGTTGGAAGAAATTGTAAAAAGAATGTTTTTTTTTCTTTTTGTTGAACATTGATAATCAGCTGTTAGAGCTGTCCCTCATCTTGGCACCAATAATTACAGTTGAGACACCATCTACTGGCCAAAGAAGATACTATATTATTATATGGTTGGAAAGAACCTTGAAAAAAAATGAATTGATATGAAAAAAAGAAAAGAAAAGTCAAGAGTGATAAGAAGAGAAAGAAAGTGAAAGGAAAACAACTTCTGGAAGGCTGTCTTTTTGTTTCCCCTTTTTTAATCTACTTGTTTTTTGGTGGCAAAAGTCCAGTCAGAGTCTTGAGAAAGCCTAAGGAAGAGATGGTTTGAAAAATCAATAGAGAACATCACGAAGCAATGTTCTGAAGGAACCGTGGAAAATATATTACGATGGCTTCAAGGATCCTTAGATCCATTTTCTGAAGAACCTATACCACTTCTTGAAAAATGGCTTCAGGAATCCTTGAAAAACTTGGAAAAGGTCCCGAAACATACAAACAAGATGCCAAAAATGGCTCGAAATATCTGTAAACAGCTTCAAAGAGGAAGGACCGTGAAGCATCCCATTTAGGTCCTCAGGAATGGCTTGAAGCATCTATTAAGGGCATCCAGGATCTCAAATAATCTAAGGAATCAAAAACAAGAATGGGGAAGACGAAGGAGAGAGTGATTTGGGTAGAACTTCCTTGCTCTGAAAGAAACTGAAGGATGGATGGATGGCTTCAAACATCTTTAGCAAGTTCCAGACAGCCTGGTTCTACTGCATCCAAAACAGATATGCCAGTATAGCTACAATCATCTCTGCAAAAACTCAGTCAAGAATCCCCAGAAGAAACCAAAAACAATTGTGGAAGAATTGCTCTAGGAATCCAGAGAAAATGCCCTGAAGAATCCAAGCAAAAGGTGAATGAGTAGCTTGAGAAAGCCTTAAATGACTTCCATGGGGGAGGGCCTGAAACTCCCCATCCATTTCATCTTGGTGAGAAAATGCCCTGAAGAAATCGTGCAATATGAGAAGCAGTAGCATGAGATCTGGGATCAAGTTGACAAAATGAACAAACTGGAAACCTCTCAGCAAGTATTTATTGTTTTGGTTTTTAAGAACTTAATGGGCCTTTTTGGAGTGAGTGACATATTGTTTTCTTAATGGACTATGGTGTTACCACATGAGCTTCATAATTAACAAACCTTTGTCATCAACAGTTGTGATTGTCTAGATGCTGCCTTAAGTTAGGTGGGAGGATAAAAGAAAGAGAGAGGAGGGGAAAAGGAAAAGGAAATAAGGAGAGATTGATATGGAGGAAGGAAAGGAAATAAGGGCCAAAGAACAAGCACAATTTATGCCAAAATGCCAAGAATGGATAGACAATGGTAGAGCACAGAGAAACAAAGCTTTGGAAGTGAAAAGGAATCAACCAAAATCAGGAGGGTCCCTTGACTGCAGCATTGCCGGCATAACAATTCATCTTATGGGGAAGAGAAGAGGTGCATTATCAGGAAACCTCTCGAGACTTCCATGCCCGTCAGACAGTTACAGACCATGGTCTCGTCCACAGTCTGGGCTATACACTCAGGGCCTTTGAGTATCATCATTACTACAGGGGAGTAACTTATGGGGTTCCCAGCAGCTGGATGGAGATCATTGGACCTGAAAGTGTGGCAGCATGAATGGATTTCCAGAAAAATTGCAGACTACGGGAATCCTTTCAGCAGTTCCCAAAATGCTGCACAGCCGTTTGCACTACTCAGGTGATCCTGAGGATCAGGCAAACATCCAAGTGGTCTCAACAACTCTCTAAAAGAATGCAAATGACCAGCTGTCTGCAAGGAATATCAATCCTCTCCTTCCCACCACCCAATCAGAGCTGAAGAAGCTTCTTGAATGAAGAGGGAAACATCTAAGACTTGATTGGTTCTTCTATTTAATTTGCCTTCTGCAGGTACTTAATAAAGCCTGAAATCTCCTCATTAACTGGTGTGTTCATAGTGTTTGGATACTCAAGGAACCATTTTTTCGGCCCCTGGGCCGTTGCCTGATACTTGGCGAAAAACACACACAGACAGACACATAAACATATCTGATTTATCATATGAAATGTATTTTCTTTCAATAACAAAGTAAATTTACAATCAAACGAGGATCTCTGGTAAAACAGTCTCTCACCAGAAATCAACTGGATCCATAAGGTATCTGGGGTGGACCACCAGAATGTGTCTGGCCTTGCGTGGGCATCCCAAAGCAGGCTGCAGCACTACCAAACCATCAACTCACACTATGGCATATGCCAAGGTTAGGAAGCGTTGCCTGTTTTTCTGCCCAGTGACCTCCCTGTCTGAGGAAAGATGCTGGAGAGGAGCACAAGCCCCTTGCCACTTGGTCTGTGAGGGAAGAACCCAGGCTCTGCTCTCCCCACGTGAAATGGAGTGCATCATCTCCATGCCAAGAGCAGCCTTCCTCCCAAGACGTTTTTCTAGAAACCAGAGTTCTGGGCTGGCTTGCTGATTCCACAGCAAAGACAGCTAGTATTTGGGCCCCAGGAAAGAAAGTATTCCGTTCCTTTCATTCTAGGTTAAGCTGAAAGAAAAGAGCTCACAAAAGGCCACATAATACTGTACTACACCCACTCCTGCCAAATGATCTCACCTAATGGTTTCATCTACTGTTGGGATTAAAAAGAAGCAGCAACAAACTCTGGACACTCAGACTATGCTATTCATATGCTTGCCCAGTGCTTGGAGGCTTTGAATTTCACCATAGGGAGGAACGGGGTCTACCCACCTCAACGCTGGCTCTCAGTGGGGTACACGCTCCTCAAGAGGCAGCCGCTAGGCAGTTTGAGTTTTCTCTGGACTCATAACTATTGTTCCAGGAGTGGCTGGTAACTGCCTTTGCACAGAGCTATCTCCTGCAGCCATTCTTGGACTGAGAGGAATGCTCACAGTCTGTCACAAATTGGTCCTTTCACAGTTGGAGTCATGCAACGGGCTGTACAGCTAGTCATGTTGTGGAAACTTTCTGGTTTTTTCTTAGGCACAATACAAAGTCCTGGGCATCACTTTTCAAGCCACAAATACAGAGATCCAGGATACGTGCCCCTCTCTGAGGGTACATTCCCATCCGACCATGTCAGATAGGGTGGGTCCCTCTTGGCCCCCTCGCTTAGATGTTGTCACCCAGTGAAACCTAGTTAGCGCATCTTTCCCATAGCTGCCCTGCCCTGTGAAAGAGGATTATGAGATCCAGCAACCTATCTCCATCCCCTTACTGGGTGGTAAGGAGACTGCAAACAGCTGGTTCTTTCCCCAATACATGGGGTAGGTTGAGACTACAGTCCAGAAGGTGTGGTGGTAGAGGGTGGGAAATAGTTTCGCAGGTACCATACAGTGTACAGTTTGTAGTTACTATCGTTTTGTTGGTTTTTATATTTTATTGTTATGCACGGACCCATCAGGCATATTGTGTATAAGATGTGTGTCCACATCAATCTCTTAAAGTGAATGAGTTCAGATTCTGGGTTCTTTTGGTCTCTGGTATGGTTCCCTGGGTTTGTTTGCTTGGATCTGCAGGGGAAGAATTTCTGTGGTTTTAAAGACTGATTCTAAAACGGCAAAAAACTCTGACCGATTAGCATTGTGTATGTTATAGTTGAGGCCTTTCTGGCATATTGTGCTTCCCAGTAGAGAATGGTCAACTGGATGTGTTGACTATTCATTTGGGCTCATTTGCCTCTTTGTTTGTGGAGTTTAGCTTGAGTAGTTTGATTTGGAAGTTTGTTTTCCTTTTTTCGGCTTAGAGATGGAGTCATGACAGTGTCAACATTTTTGGGTTTGTTCCAGTTGCTCCTTGAGGTTGTTTACGGTGCATCACCATAAAACACAAATCAACTAAGTAGCTTAAGAAGACAAAACCAGAGGCCATCTACAACATGTGGAATAAGGGCTGCTATGTAGGACAGAGAGACAGACTGCATCCATAAACACCAACTGGCAGTCAGAAGACACATACACACAAAACCCCCTTAATCTTACAACACATACACAGACTCAACTATAGTTTCAATTGGAAAACTGTGACCATCCTAGACCAAGCCAAATCCTAAGAGAGAGATTAACACAGTGGGAAGGGACTTTGTAGGTCCTCTAGTTCAACTCCTCCCCCCCCCCCACACACACAAGCAGGAGACTCTACTCAGATGACAGTTGAGTCCCTTCTTGAAAGCTTCCAGTGATGAAGCTTCCACAACTTCTTAAGGCAAGCTATTCCATTGGTTGATTGCTCTCACTGTCAGAAAATGTCTCCTTATTTCCAGGTTGAATCTCTCCTTGTTCAGTTTCCATCCATTATTTGTTGTCTGGCCTTCAGGTGCTTTGGAAAACAGCTTGACCCCCTTGTCTCTGTGGCAGCCCCTCAAATATTGGAACACTGCTATCATGTCTCCCCTGGTCCTTCTCTTCACTAGACATTGAGCCATCCAGCAATGGACACATAGAGATAAATCACATTTACACATCATTCAAAAGAGACAATAAAAAGGCTAAGAAGGAAACAAAAAGACTAGAATGAATCCTCTCCAGTAGTCTACACCCTTTTAAGCAGGGATTAACACCAAACAACCAAACCAAAAAGAATATCCTAACCAAGGAGAAAATCATACCCCCAACACTGACATGGCAAATTACAAGTAGTCCTCAATTTATGGCCATAATTCAGACTAGAATTTCTACTGTTAAGGAAGGCAGTTGTTAGGTGATTCAAACCCAATTTTATGACTTTTTTTGCCATGATTCCTAAGTGACAATGGTAGACCAAAGACAAAAAGGGATGACCAAGATTGTATATGACATACACCTAACCTAGAGAGCAGCTCACTGAATCAAAGAGATCCTTGGGAACTAGGAATTATGCCAGTGAGAGCTGGATGATTCAGGAAGATAACCATCAAAGTTAAAGAGTCCTCAATGATAGCCTATCAAGAAATCTCAAGCCAATGGAATATGTTCGAGAACTGAGAATAGCATATTTGGCAAGGGAAAAAAAGAAAGAAAGAAAAACAAGAACTATTAGAGGAAGAACTTTAAAAATTGGAAGCGGATCTGCAAAAAGATCTATAAAAAACCAACATAAAGGGAAAGAGAGATTTGAGAAAACATAAACTTAATTTGAAGTTTTGAAGAAGAAATGGTTCAGAAAATTAAAATAGCTAAACAACTTTTTTTTTGACAACGCAAACAAGTGTGGTTAGCCCACAAACTAAAAAAAGAAAAAGAAAAGAGAATAATGCATTAATTACAAGATGAAACAGGAAACATACAACACTGGAGGGAAGAAAAAAATATATAATACAAAATTTATTTTAATATTATACAGCCATGAAAACATACCCACAAAATAACATTGAACAATACTTAAATAACATGAATTTAAAAAAAAAATTGGGAAGACCAAAAGAGAAATGTTAAATGGAAAAATTACAATGATGGAATTATCACAGGCAGTGAAGATCCCAAAAAATAACAAGACATCGAGCCCAGATGGAATACCTGTTGAATTCTATAAGAACTTACAGGAACTAATAGAAACAGTAATCCTGGATTTGTATAATGAAGCACTTACAGAGACTAAATTACCAAAAACATGAACGGAAGCATACATAGCACTTATACCCAAAGAAGATTCGGACCATCAAGAAATAAAAAAATTACAGATCCATTTTATTATTGAATACAGACTAAAAAATATTTACATCTGTAATTGTGGAATGATTTTAAAAAAATACTAAATGAAACTATTATGCAGATCAAAATGGATTTCTACCGAAATGACAATTGAAAAATAATATGACAAGAATTATAAACACACTAGAATATTATGAAGCAGAGCCCAGGAAAAAAGTTGCACTGATTTTTTGGGACGTCCAAATGACCTTTGACAACTTGAATTGGCAATTCATTACTACACAATTAAAAAACAGGCAATTTGGAAGGAAATTTATGAAGATGGTAGAATCAATATATTCAATTCAAATGGCAAAAGTACTAATAATGCAGATGTTAGAGAGAAATATAATATTTTGAAAGGCTTAAGACAAGGATGCCCCCTATCACCCTTATTATTTATTTTAACGTTGGAAGGGCAACTAATGGAAATTAAACAGGGACAAGAAACTTAGTTTTCATTTTAGAAGAACCATTAGAAATGGGGTCCAAATTAATAGGAAAATATAGAGGAATTCGGCAAAGTGGCAGGACTTAAAATCAGCAAAAGCAAAACAAAGATCATACCCAAAAAATCTTACTAAAAAACAAGGAAGAGAATCGGAAGAAATAATGGGCATGCAGATAGCAAAAAAAAAAAAAGTGAAATATTTAGGAATTTGGTTAACAGGAAAATGTCCAACAATCAAAGAAGACAACTATAATTAGACTATGCAATGAATAAAAAAAGATTTGGAAAATTGGAAAAAAAACAGCAACTTTCACTTACAGGAAGATTAGCTGCAGTTAAAATAAATAATAAAATAAAATAATGTTTCAATGGTGTTCTAGCCCAAGCTCCAGTATCACATCATAGTGGACAGCCATTGGTTGATTTGTGCACTAGAGGGGATTGGAGGGTGTGTATGGTACAGAAGAACCTCTGGTCATGCCCATAATTCGTTCCATAATTTTGGTTGCAACCTGATTAGGTCATGACCCAAACCTAACCAAAATTAAAGCAAAATTAATGCAACGGCCACATGAGGACCTTGTTGCTTGGTGCTTACAAACAAATGGCCTGGAAGGGGAAATTGGCAGTGGGCATGGTTGATCACATGGTTCATCATGGCCATTAATTATCTAATATTCTCTCCCTTCACTTTAGAATGTTCTCCTAATGTCCAGCTGAAAACCTTCCATTTTTTGATTCTGTCTTCTGAAGCACCAGAGATAAAATTGACTGTCTCTCAGGTTCTTCTGGAGACAGTATTTCCCTTAAAATTTATGAAACTAATCAGTAGTCTCTCAACATGTCCTCATGAAAGAGTTAAAAGCCCTACCCACAGAGAAGATGGGAAGACAGAACAACCCTCCCTCAGCCACCTTGCTCATAGCTGTTCCAATAATTGAGAGAGTCACATAGGTCTGTTCCACCCTTGACATGGATCAGTTGCCACTTGAGAACATTAACCAGTGTTGTGTTCCGGGCACAGATGTGTCCAAAGGATTTCCCCACAGGCAAAATAGGATGGTAAAGTTAGATGATAATTCACCAGAGGGACGAAACAAAGCAGACACATGGTGGACATTGAGAAATCCTCAATGGTTTTTGGAATCGTTTGTTGAAATGGTGTGACTTCAAGATAGCCATTGTTGCAGAAAAGAATCCACCCACTGAGATGCTCTCATGACCTGCAATGGTTCTACTCCATCACACTCTAGAGTCAAAGAACTTTTGGTATAATGAACATAGTAGAAGCATTCCTAAAGTCCAACTTGATAAACAACCAAGAGGTTTTCAGGTGTTCTAGTTGTTCTGAAATTAGTAAAAAAGGAAATAATGTTTCAATGGTGTTCTAGCCCAAGCTCCAGTATCACATCATAGTGGACAGCCATTGGTTGATTTGTGCACTAGAGGGGATTGGAGGGTGTGTATGGTACAGAAGAACCTCTAGTCATGACCATAATTCATTCCATAATTTTGGTTGCAACCTGATTAGGTCATGACCCAAACCTAACCAAAATTAAAGCAAAATTAATGCAACAGCCACATGAGGATGTTGTTGCTCGGTGCTTACAAAAAAAATGGCCTGGAAGGGGAAATTGGCAGTGGGCATGGTTGATCACCACCCAAGTATGTGTTCGTGACCAGATTCAAAACTTTTGTGAATTTCTTGGGCAGAACCTGATCTGGTCATGATCAGAAGTGTTCACGACCAGAGGTTCCACTGTACCTGCCATGACATTGAAACCTCTAGGTGTTTTGAAAAAGGAGGACATGATGTTTGGGCTTGGTTTGCCAGAATGTATCTCCATGACAACAGGTTTGTGACTTCAGACTGACATTTTGCTGTTATAAGTACCCGCAAGCACAACTGAATTGTTGAATTGGGCCCGGATCCTCGGTTTCTGCTAACTCTTTCAGAATTTCTGCCAATCCTTCCTGAAACTGGATGTTCGGGGTGAATTTCATTCTACAAAGCATGTTTTCCAAAGACGAGCATGCAACAGTCAGTCCAAAGCTTAAGAGCAGAGTCAGGGTTGTCAGCCAGTCCAAGGATCGAAGGTTCAAATGTGAAATTAATTCACAGGGATCACATTTGAGCTAACCCTCCTTTCCTGCTAAGAGCAGAGAGGGAGTCAAGTCTGTTCTGTAGGCCGTCACTCCTCAGAATGTTGTTGCAGCAAACATTGCTGGCTATTTTCTTGTCCTGGACTCTGAGTTAATGAGTCCTCTATTTATCTGCAGTACTTGTGTTTGCATGCTTTCGAACTGCTAAATCATTAGGAGCTGGGGCAAAGAACAGGAGTTCAGTCACATAGGAGCACTTGTGTCTTGAACATGGGCTTGCAAATTGTCAACCCAGCATTCTAACCATGTGAGCCACCATGCTCCATAGCCTAAAGTGACCCTAAAGGTTATCTGACTGCAACACTGGTGATGTTTGGTAAGAGGAAAGGAAAACAAAGCTGGAAAAATCCATCAATTACTATCCAATATGCACTAAGTAAGAGCAATACCATTTCCTGGCATTGCATCTCTAACAGGATAAGGATCACTACTGGGAAAAGCAAATTTTATGCTGGTTTTGTTTTCTGCCCTCTCAAGATAGATATCCTGAAGAAGAGTTGTACTATAATTTATTATATTAATCATTATTATGACAATACTGTTCTTGAAATTAGGAAAGTCCTTAAGAGCCTGATGAAAGAAATGTCCTTCTGGGTTCAGCTCCAAGTGCGGAAATAGATACTGGAGACATGAAGGCTGCTTGGAAAGATGGTTTATTGGTGGACAGGACCACATGGCTTGACTCCTGAACAGAAAAGGTGATCACATGCTTCAATGTTGGTGGAGAAAAGAGAAGGAAGGACTGAGATGCTGAGTCCCTGGTTTTATGCCCTCTCTGGCCTTTGATCTTGAGCTTGTATTCTGATTGGTTGTCAGACTCCCATGGGGCCATGCAGGGGCAACTCTCTAGGCTGCATTTTGAATCCAGGTTTCGTTGAGTTTTCAGATGCCATGTGGTGAGTTGGGTAAAGTGCCAATATTATCATGCCTTAATCCCACACCCTGGAGCTGAAATGGAGAACTCTTTATTATGTAAAGGGACTAGCTTGGCCTTCTTAATGGCCCATTGACAAAGTGGGGATGGGCAGGAAGCTATAGGGAGCTATTCTGTCTTTTAAAACATGTTTCTTCCTTTTCATATCCAGAGAAATATTCTGCCTTTTCAATATTTCCTAGGATATTTCATTTTTCTGGGAGAGGGCTGGGTGATAACTTTCCACAAGCCTACATGGAAAATTTGGTTTAAAATTAAAGTTCACTTCAATGTACACACACACACACACACAGACACACACACACTAATATTCATATGATATATAAACATATATACATGTATATACACATACATACATATAAATGATGTAAGTTCTGAAGCCTGATTTCAGTTGCATCTAAAATGAAATACTAGAGATTTCTTTTCCCATTATCCTAGCTATGAGAATGACGCATTCATATAAGCTTGGCTGGTATAAGCATGATGAAGCGCATCTCACTTTATATCTTTATGAATCACAGGAGAATAAAAACATAAATAATTAGAAGAAGCTATCTGAGATGGGGAACCGTGTATGGGGGAGGGAGGGGAGACAGGGAAGCTCCTTAGAGGCTGAACAAACATGTTAACGTTTGTCTTCACACACTGCTGAGATTTGGTTTGAATAATATCTTGCCACTTCTTTTATGCGGCTAATTAAACATGAATATTAACATTCCATACGTTAACACGGACACCCTCATTTTTCTCGCTTTTTGGACAAAAAAACATAACAGTATTCTCTCATTTTGTGTTTTATGAATTTGATATGCCTGGAAGTTAGAATTAAAATAATTTTGATAGACATTTAATTTTTAAACTCGTTTA
The DNA here is from genome assembly GCF_051295495.1 of Thamnophis sirtalis. Lineage (NCBI taxonomy): Eukaryota > Metazoa > Chordata > Lepidosauria > Squamata > Natricidae > Thamnophis > Thamnophis sirtalis. The sequence continues at coordinate 116,544,879 of NW_028261386.1, read as the reverse complement.
CTTTAAACTAGTTGAACCATACTCCTTTCTTGTGATTTTTCCCCCCACATCTGTGATATACTATTTCCTTCTATCCTCCTAGCACTTTGCTATTTAAAAGCTAACAGGTTTAATTAATTAAGCTGTGTGAGTAGTAATTAAAGTGTAATTGCTGATTAAAATGTGCCCTTAGATTAATTGGACAGCAAGAAAAGTTGACAAAAGCTCAACAACCTTATCTTTCTAAATGGTTCACTCCATGGTCAGGCAGAAAAAAATATAATGATTTCATTCCCCTAATGTCAAATGGAAAAAAAACTTGATAATTATCTAGTGGGATTTTATGCAGGCTTAATCAAAGGAAATTCTATGGTGTCTAGTAGAGTCTATATAATAATAATGGGTTATTATGAAATTTAAGGTTTTATTGTTTTACGTAGACATTTTGATTGATTATAAGCCACCTAGAGTCGACTTTGGTGAGATGGCTAGCATATAAATTAAATATATAAATGAATAAACAAAGAAACAGAGCAATTTTGGAGTGGAGGAAAATAAAACAGTGGATCCTTTTGTCTTTGGAAAACCCCATGATGCCTATGTGAGTGCCCCAGTAGTCCTTGACTTACAACCACAACTGGGATCAAAATTTCCATTGCAAAGCAATGTGGTGGTTAAACGAATTGCCCCTGATTTTATGGCCTTTTTGCCACAATTGTTAAACATATTGCTACGGTTGTTAAGTGAATCCGTCTTACCCCATTAACTTTGCTTGTTGGAATCCAGCTGGCAATCATATGGCAAATGGCAATCATATAATCCCAGGTGACCATGGGAATGCTGCAAAAGTTATAAGTGCAAGAACAGGTCATAAACCACTATTCTCAGTGCCATTGTAACTCCGATGAGTTGCTAAATGGTTGTAAGTTGAAAGTTACCTCTACTTGTGTGCTTATCAGTAGTGGGTTTCAAAAATTTTTCGAACCTACTCTGTAGGTGTGGCCTCCTTTGTGGGAGTGGCTTGCCGGCCATGTGTTCTCTCTCTCTCTCTCTCTCTCTCTCTCTCCTTTTGTCTCTCTGTTCCTTTTTCCTTTTTTTCTTTTATCTCTCTCTCACTGTTTCTTTCTTTTTTCTTTTTTTATTCATTTATTTCTTCCTTTCTTTCTCTTTCTCTCTCTCTGTGAGTCTGTCTGTCTGTGTGTGTGTGCGTGTGTGTGTGTGTGTGAGAGAGAGAGAGAGAGAGAGAGTGGTGGGTTTCAAAAAATTTTGGAACCTCTTCTGTAGGTGTGGCCTGCTTTCCGGGTCCACTGGTGGAACCTCTTCTAACCGGTTCGGTAGATTTGACGAACCGGTTCTACCGAACTGGTGCGAACTGGTAGGAACCCACCTCTGGTGCTTATGCTCATGTCTGGAAGCAAGCATCAGGAAACCCAACACTCATAGTCTAAATGGGAATGCAGGGATCTTTGAATCCAGTGGCGGGCTCATTTGGGAGCCTATACTGAGGAGTAAATTTACATCCATGAAGTATATATTTATATAAAACTGAGGTTTTCAAGCAGACTAATTCTAATTTCTTGTTGGCCTGGTAGATGACAGATCATTAACATAATCTCTATCAGGACCAGATCTTGATTGTTCTACCCATACTTTTAGATTTGCAGTTAAAAGGTGGCTTTTATTTTTCTTCAGAAAGTGACAAATTCATCCAAAAACAGATGATGCCTAAAGCCCCTCCCCTGCCATATTTCTTCAGGAATCTTTCTATGCTTCATTTAATCAATGCATTGATCTTTTCTTTACACTGAAAACAACTAATCAAAAACCTTTAACAGGCTGGCAATTATAATATGAATCTGGAAAGAGCTTTGGCAAGACAAAAGATTTTAATCCAGGCAACTATTTATTTATTCCCTAGATGTAATTGCTGTCCTGAAAATAATGTTCATACATAGAAAGAAAGACCTTAGAGGTAAAAATCAATGATCCAGTAGCAGATGTTCTTGTCCTTAAAATGAAATATATTAAAGAAGGGAGGAGTGGGGGTGAAACTGATCTGGGAACTCAAGCTTTTCTTTTTTATTTTTCCATCGCAACCTTTTGTGGGTGTGATAAAATATTAATCGCTAGCCCATAGATTAAAGCAATAATATTAATTTAACAATAATGTGTGTTTTTGTGGACAGGCAAGCAGGATGAAAGGGTGTAATCAAGATAAATATGTACATATGGACATAGTTTTAGGTTAGCTATTAGCTAACAGTTACTAGGGCCTACTTTCTAGTCAGTAATCAGGGCCTTCTATGAAATTGCAGCTATCAGTCTCTTCTCTTAGCAATAGCAATAGCACTTAGACTTATATGCTACTTTACCATGCTTTACAGTGGTTTATAGAGTCAGAATATTTCCCCCAACAATTGAGGTCCTCTTTATATCCACCGCAGAAGGATCGAAGGCTGAGTCAACCTTGAGCCAGTGAGACTTGAACTGCCAAATTGCAGTCACCTGGCAGTCAGCAGAAGTAGCCTGCAGTACTACACTCTAACCACTGTGCCACCATGGCTCTTAGGTTTTGCAATTAGGCCTCTGTAACGCTCTAGCCCTTCTCAGCCTAAATTATAGTTATTACAGAGTCCTTGGTACAATATTTGTCAAATTTGGCAGCCTTAAGATGTGCGGATTTCTCAATTCTGGGAGTTGAAGTTGTTACAGATTGAGACTGGAGCAATAGGCTCCACCAAGATCCTCCATTCTGGTGGGAAAATACTCAAAGCCAATTGGCTGAGCTGTCTGACAGCTCCCTATAACAGGGCTAGCCGTCCGACAGGCCAGCGCTGGATCTGTACATAGTTATTGAATAAAGAGCTGTTTGTTGTCCAGTGGTGGGTTTCAAAAATTTTTGAAACCTCTTCTGTAGGTGTGGCCTGCTTTCCGGGTCCACTGGTGGAACCTGCCGCACACCTCCCAATGACCGATAAGATCACACAGGGTGGGCCTTCTCCAGGTGCCATCAGCCAGACAATGTCAGCTGGCAGCGCCCCGGGGGAGGGCCTTCTCTGTAACTGCTCCGGCCCTATGGAATGAACTACCCCCAGAGATCCAGACCCTACCCACTCTCATGGCCTTCCAAAAGGCTATCAAAACCTGGCTATTCTGGCAGGCCTGGGGCTGTTGACCTCTTGACCGAGGTCCAGCCCCAATTAGACTGGGTGCATGGTGTGCTTCTTTTAATCTGCTTTCTTCTGTTTCTTTTAACCCTTTAAAAAAAATATATTTTCTGTAAGCCGCCTGGAGTCCTTCGGGATTGGGCGGTCTATAAATTTAATAAATTCAATTCAATTCAATTCAACCTCTTCTAACCGGTTCAGTAGATTTGACGAACCGGTTCTACCGAATAGGTGCGAACTGGTAGGAACCCACCTCTGTTGTTGTCACTGAAGCCTGAGTCCTGTCTCATCTGTTTACCTTATGTAACAGAAGTCCACCCATCTTAAAGCTGATACAATTGAGGAATAGGGCTTTGGCAGGAGATAGGCAATCCTCCAGCCTCTCCTTGGCTTAGATGCCAAAAGGCCAGACAGGTGTGTGTGTGGCTGGGCAGACATAGAGAGATTGCTTCTCATTATCTTCCATTCTTCCTCATAATGGCTCTGTTGCCTGATTTCCTGCTCTCCCTCCAGCTCCGGTGTAATTTTTCTTCTACACTCCTGATTTTCTCTCCAGCTTCTTGGGTCTAATTTCCTGAGAAGAAAGGGGCGTCTCATTTGATCTATCAGGCAAGTTATACATATTGAAAACTTCTGACACCCCATGCTGGGTCAGGAAGCCTTAAGAAATCTTTCCTTAACGCTGCCAAGGTTGAGAAACACTGTTAAGTTGAGTCTGTAATAGCTATAAATTAGGCCAAGAGCGGCTGGAAATTTACAGAGAAAAAACTGGTGTTACTCAGTGACCGGATGTATTTTTGGAAGAGCCTAGCTGAAAAACCTAGTAAGCTAAATAGAAGCCACATAAAGGAAAATGGGGTAGGGCGAGAAGGGTGGATAGCAGCAGTAGTAATGCACTGTCATGTAACTCTTGCCTGTCACTTATTATTTACTTATGTTAATTAATATACAGGTAGTCTGGAATTATAACCACAATGAGACCAGAATTTCCATTGTTAAGCAATGTGGTTGTTGAGTTGTGCCTAATTCTTGCTACAGTTAAATGAATCACTGCAATTGTGAATTATGTAGTTATTAAGTAAATCTGCCTTCCCTCATTGACTTTGCTTGTTGGAAGCTGGCTGGGAAGGTCACAGATAGTGACCATATGGCTCCAGAATGGCGCAACCAACTTAAATACATGCTGGTTGCCAAGCCCCTAAATTTTGATCATGTGACTGTGGGGATATTGTTAAGTTGTAAGTCACTTTTTCAGTGCTGTGTAACTTTGAACAGTTGCTAAAGGAATGGTTTTATGTCTAGGACTATCTGTGATAAAATCTCCCTATACTAAGAGGAGTGAATGCTAGCCTCAATATTTGGTTAAGAGCATAATACATGAATTTACGAAAGAGCTATTGAATCATGAATTACTCTCTTCAACTCTGAAACCTATTGGAGATGGAAATGTGATGACTGCTAAATTGGATGTCTTCACAATCTGCAGCCTCTATGTAATATCTGAATAATCTATTGAGAATAATAATAGTGAAAAAGATTTTTGTCTTAGGTTAGGTTCACATATATGTTAACCTAGAGTTGGTTAAAACATAGTTTCTTACACAAGCCACAATGATTGAGTTGAGTGGTGGGTTTCAATTTTATTTACTACTGGTTTGCTCGTGTCCGCTTGCGTGCATGCGCAGAAGAATCCGGGCAACCTCCTACTGCCACTACCGGTTCGCCTGATCCAGGCCGATCCAGGAGCAACCCACCCCTGGTTGAGTTCAAATAACACAACAAAGCAAAAATCCTATTGTGTCTTAGTACAGTGGTTTTCTTAACCAGGAACCCCCTTTAAATATCTTTTGTGGCCAAGGATCATGGCCACAGACCCCCGAGACTTACCTCAAGATTTAAATCTTAACATTTCTTCAAACCTTCACGCACCGCCTGTGATGACATCGGAGCCCCCATGGGGTCAGTGGATCATTGAGAACCACTGGCTTAGTATAATAAATGAAACCAATGGTTGTGCCTAGACTGTGTGTTTCCCAGAGGGCATGATAGGAAACAGTATTCTAGAATAAATGGATCGTTGATTTACACCAGCATTTTTTTGTCTCATCCAGCAAGACTCTAATAATAGCAGGGGATTAGGACTTACTTGGATCAAAGGTATATGAATATCCTGAGTGATCTACAATTGGTGAATGGCTGGTGGATTATCTATGTTTAAATAAGTTGATATGCATAGCAATAGCTCAGTGTTTCAAAAATTGTTCGAACCTACTCTGTGAGTGTGGCGTCTTGTGGGAGTGGCTTGCTGCCCATGTGACCAGATAGGAGTGGCTTGCCGCCCATGTGACCGGATATGAAGATGCCGACGACACTTGTCAGAACCACCTTAAATTACCTCACACACAGCACTGGCATGCATAAGAATATGATGTAACCTTGTTTTTTAAAAGGCATCTTTGGTTTGCGTTAGAACAACTTCAACACACGCAATGTTCCGATTGCACCACAAACACAGTAGTCATCCTTACCTTTCACCGAGGCACTGAGTTTTATAAATATGAGCATGATAGTGTAGAATAATTATATCCAAGGACCAGTGGTGGGTTTCAAAATTTTTTGGAACCTCTTCTGTAGGTGTGGCCTGCTTTCCGGGTCCCCTGGTGGAACCTCTTCTAACCGGTTTGGTAGATTTGACAAACCGGTTCTACCGAATAGGTGCAAACTGGTAGGAACCCACCTCTGCAATAGCTATAGAAAACAGCATTGAGTTTTGCTGGACTCCTCCTTGCCTTTGTATACTTTCTAAAGGTTTATACCAGATGCTCTAAGGTAAATCTTTTAGAAAACAACCACCACTACCCTTTTATAGAGTCTGAGAGAACTTTCAACCAAGGTGGGAAAGGCTCATTATTTGGAAAAGATAGTGAGCCACCTTGAGCCACCTTCACCTGCCCTAAATGTGAAGGCAAAGTTCAATTGCAATGAAATTACATACTGATGTTTATTTGGGAGCCTCAGTAGTATACAAAGCAGGGGTGGGTTTCAGGCGGTTCGCGGCGGTCCCCGTGAACCGTTTGGTTGGTGAACCCGGAAGTAAGTAACTTCCAGGAACGCTGAAGGATCCGCCCGCCCGCGTTTCTTACCTGCTTTTGACGAGTTCTGCGCTTCCACGCATGCGCAGAACACATACAGTGCCTGCGCGATCCTCCAGGAACAGCTGGAGCATCGCACAGGCGCTAGTACCCATGCGTGCACCGCATGCGTGCACGAGGATGCCGCCAGCCCTGTTCCAACCGAACCGGTTGGAACAGGGCGAGAAACCCACCCCTGATATAAAGGGAGAAAGCTTATGCAACGTATGCAATTTCAGCTTTTAAAAACATAGTTCACTGCAAAGACTGCGTCATGTGATATGTATTAAAATGTGAACATGCCCTGCTATCCATTTCTTCACTTTCATTCTAGCTTGTCGGTGCATGAAAAAAATAAGGTAGCATTTTTGTAAATTGCCTCTACATACAATGGGAAAAAGTTAATATCAGTCCTACAGCCTATTGCATCATTGCCTCATTTCTCCTGTTGGCACACTTCCTTCGTTTTACATTTTAAAGCAGAATCATCCTTTGTGGGTTTTTTTGTTTTTGTTTCTGCAGTAGCTTGGCAAGAATTGACAGTTGCCGTAATGGATAACCTTAATCACAAGGAAAAAAAGCAATAAATATCTCTATGAGTATGCTGAAGTAGTAGCTCAGAATGTAGTTTGAAAACAAAGGAAAGAGACGCGTCCTGAAAACAGAATGCAGTGCTCTATTTCCCAAGTGATACTTCTCTTTTCCAAGTTGCAATTCTAGGGTTAAACTTATTCCTCTTTTTCTTAGAGACATAGAAAACCGATGGCAGAAAAAGTTCGAGTCGATTTGTTTTTGTTTTTTTTTTCAATTTATTTACTTCCAATTTTTTGTATTATATCGATTGATTGTCAGACGATAGATATGTTCTTCAAAAGTCAATCTGTCTTGGTCATTTTGCGCCAGTTTGCATCCATGCATGGATAAGGTGGCCGGCCTTGTGGTCAGTCATGTCCTAATCACTTCCCATCTGGACTATTGCAATGCGCTCTATATGGGGCTGCCCTTGAACTCCTTCTGGAAACTTCAGCTGATCCAGAATGCCACAGTATACACAGTTCTGGGCATCCTGCAATTTGTTTGTGTGATCCCATTGTAGCAGAGTTTGACTAGCTACCCATTTCTTTCTGGGTGCAATTCAGGGTGCCAGTTATCACCTTTAAAACTCTATGGCATGAGGCCAGATTATATGAAGTCTCCTTCCCTGAGCACATCTAGATTGGATAGAATGGGCTTGCTCTAGGTCCCCTGTTAAATATTGCCATATGGCAGGTCTTAGGAAGGAAGACTTTTTTGGAGTGGCACCAGGGTTGGTTGCTGCCGGCTTGTTTCGTGTGCGTTTCGCATGTGTGCGTACTTGACTGCAAATTGTTCTATGCATGCGCAGAACATGAAAAAATGACTAAAAAACAAGCCAGCAGCAGCAACCGGGGAAGCGGTTTGGGGGGGCGTGGCCAGCCTGCTATCCCTACCAGTTTGATGACCCAGTCCCAATCTCCACTATCGGTTTGCCCGAACCGGTGGGAACCACTAGCAACCCACCTCTGAGTGGTATCTATGGAAAAGCTTCCTCTCAGATTTACAGAGGTCCTTACCTTGTTGTCTTCTGGAAGACTGTAGGACCTGATTTTTCCCTGATGAGTTGAATAGGACAGAGGCCAGCATCTGTGCTCCTGAAATGGGTGTATTAAGACTCCTGGTCATGCATAAGAGTTTTGCTCATGCATAGGATTTTTTTAACTTTGTGTCTTCTGATATCTGTACACTGAGTTGTTTGCCAACTAGGATTACTTTATACAATATTTGCATCCATATAAAAGTTATAAATACAGGTAGTCCTCGACTTACACCAGTTCGTTTAGTGACGGTTCAAAGTTACAACGGCACTTGAAAAAGTGACTCATGGCCATTTTTCACAGTTACGACCTTTGTAGCATCCCCATGGTCATGTGAGCAAAATTCAGGTGCTTGGCAACTGATTCATACTTATGACAGTTGCTGTGTCTGATAAGAAAAGTCCATGGGGAAGCGAGATTATCTTAACAACAGGGTTACTAAGTTATGAACTGCAGTGATTCACTTAAGAACTGGGGCAATAGAGGTTGCAAAATGAGGCAAAATTCACGTAACAAATGTCTCACTTAACAACAGAAATTTGGGGCTCAATTGTGGTTGTAAGTTGAGGACTACCTGTAAGTGTATGCATAAATAAATAAATTCTAGAAGACTTCCTGACACATAAATGAAGTATGTAATGATTATATCTAGCGGGTGGACAATTTTCTTGTACATTTCATTTCAATGGCCTGACCTGGTTTTAATATGTTCAGATAAACCAGTGGTTCTTAAACTTGATTGTAATTAGGGGATAATTTGGGTATATCCTGAGGGTAGATCAGCAGTTATTCTTTGTTTCTAAGTGACAAACCAGTTTGGGATTGCCACTGCTGAGATGCTTGGATAAAAACATAGAGTCTGGAATTTTTTTGTGGGGATAATGACATTATTTGAGACCAGGAAAAACAATAATTGGTCAAACAGATTGAGAACCACTGAAAGGAGCCTTGATTTTCAGTTACATCAAGGCTGCTTCCACCCACTCTATCTTTCTCAAAGAGAGTTTTCATAGAATACAGGCCCAAGGCAACTTTAAATAGAATAGAAGCTTCAATCTTCAGCTAGCGTTTGTGAAATTATGCATGGTTTTAAAAGTTAATTTGAACAACCAGAAGCAGAAAGTCGGAGTTGACCTCAGTGTCTTTGGATGAGCAATAAGGATGGAAAGAAACCTGAGATTTGTTCACACACATTGCACTTATTACAATGCTTTATGGCTATGTAAAGTAACCCACACTAAGAAGAAATAGTTATCTTCATTAGGATTTAATTGAACAAATCTAGCACATGTTTCTAACAATTTATTTCAAGGTCTTCTCATTATGCCTGGGATCAAAGCCCATTGACAGGAATAACAAATTCAGTTGATATATTTCATTTGACATTTGAAATGGGCTATGGGGAAATACATGTAGTTGTGGGCTATACATTGTCCACTATAATTTGTACAAAAAGATTTGTATTTTTTGCATTGATTTATATATGATTAAAACTCTTTTTTAAATTTTTTTTTATTTTTGAATAAACACAAACAAACAAGACACAACAAACACCATAAAAACATATTCCATTACAAATTACAAAAAGGATGTCAATTGGTTACAAAGAACTTTCGTGCATCCCACATCTGCCTGCTTGTATTGGAACACTTGACTTTCTGTCTGCAAACTTCACACTAGCAAAGCAAATGGGGAAGCCAGTGGGAATTCTAGGAGGGAGGGAGGGAGGGAGGGAGGGAGGGAGGGAAGGAAGGAAGGAAGGAAGGAAGGAAGGAAGGAAGGAAGGAAGGAAGGAAGGAAGGAAGGAAGGAAGGAAAGGGGGAGTGAGTGAGTTTTCCAATAGAGCAGCTGGCAGAAGTCAGAAGTCACTCCTGCTCTGACTGCTGAATTTTCCCCACTCACGGTCATTTTGTTTCACTGTTTAGGTAAAGAAATACAATACCTCTGAAATAATGATCCAATGTGTCACAGACTGTCTAGTTTAATTTATAAGGCTGTTCAGCCTCATTGCAAGTCTAGATGACAATATTGAAACAGTTCAAAAATATAAACAAATAACAACAGATGTCTGGAAACAATGATACTCCCCCAGCATTAAAAAGTGTCCTGCATCCACTCTAGCTCAGTTCCTGGGAAACGGCACCCATGGGGAAAATTGGTTTAGTGTTATATTTTAAGAATACTATGAATTTCTTAAAGTCTTAAGCTATCTACAAAATCCCTTCCCCAAATGTTGGAGATGTGGTTCTCTTGATGCTACATACTTCCATATATGGTGGACTGGCCAAAAGGTTAAGGCATTTTGGATAAAAATATGGTGGATTATACAAAATATTCTTAAACAAAGGATAAAGTTTACTCCTCAGTTATTTTTGTTAGGTATAATTACTGACTGCACAGCAGTAGAGGTTAATTTGATTTTGCATTTAATAACGGCAGCAAGACTGTTGGTGGCGCAATACTGGAAGAAGGAAGACTTGCCTACAACTCAAGAATGGACATTGAAAGTTACAAACTTAGCCGAGATGGCTAAAATATCGGCATATCTCAAAGATCATTCAAATGAGAGATATAAACGAGACTGGAAAAAATGGATTGACTATATACAAAATAAATACGGGACTAAGAAATTCCAGATAGCCTATGCTTAAGATCAGGAATGATTTAAACTGTTCAAAGTTAGTGTAGCAAGAAGAAGCTAAGATCAATGTAGAGATGTTATTAACCTCTTTTTTTCTATTTCTTTTTTTTCAATATATTTTAGACTGTGTTTGTTAAAAATCTATACTGTGTACGGGCTCTGGGAAGTCGGGGGGGGAGGGAGGTGGGGTGTTGGGGGGAGGGGGGAGGGGGGATATATGCCATGTGTTAGATTTCAATGTAATGCGACTTCACATGTATATTGTTTCTCTTTAATTTCTCTGTAAAAATAGGACAAGTTGAGTATATTGATATATAGTAGAAATACACCAAGGGGAGGAGGAGTGGGATAGAAGAAAGATGGGTAGAGAGGGCGGGAGAGAGGATGGGAGGGAGGGTGAGAAGGAAGGGAGGGAGTGGACTGGGAGAGAGGAGTGGTAGAGGGGGAGGGGAGTAGGGTAGAGGGGGATGATAGAGGGAAGATAGAAAGTTGGAGGGGGCGGAAGAAAGAGGTGTATGGAGAGTGGAAGAGGTATATTGGGTTTCTATTTTGGGGGGTATTGTCGACAAGAGGAACTGCTGTGATTATTGTTTAATGTTGTATGGCCCTGGCTATGCACAGTATATATGTGAGTGTATGGAAATGGAAAATGGAAAATAAAAACATTTTAACAAGAAAAAATCCCTTCCCCAAATCTCCAAAGCAGAAGAAATAGAAGAATGTCACCTTAGCTCACTCTGGGCTGCAAGTGGGGTGTGGCTTCATGGGCAGTGGATTCTCAATCCTGACTTAGCCCACTGGGTCCCAAACTCATGTTCAGTGTTAAGGATTCCGTTTCAAATACTCCTACTTTTTGTGCTACTATACTGCTGGTTTTAATGATAATGATAGGCTTTAGAAAGAAACAAATATGATCGGTCTTCTCTTACATGGACTGTATTACACTAGAGCAAGAATATTCAAAAGGAAGGGGTGTCCCTTCCTTTTGAATATTCTGATATTCCCTTGGAGGGATAGCTATCAGACTCCAGCCAAGTATCTGGGTCCTTATTGACTGGATAAACAGACAAAGACAAATAAACTGACTTTAATATTATATTAGGCCATTACTAGGAGAGTGACCACAACCACAAAGTCCTTTAGTTACAGCTATCATGGTGCTGAAGAAGTAACTTTATGACCAGTCCTTGAAGCCTGACCACAATCACATGATCAAAATTGGGTGCTTTGCAAAGAGGAGGTGTTTATGACTATCACAGTGTCCCATAGTCACTTAATCACCATTTATGAATGAATTGTGAGCCACCCAGAGTCGTTTGCTGAGATGGGAGGCTATAGAAATCAGATAGATAGATAGATAGATAGATAGATAGATAGATAGATAGATAGATAGATAGATAGATAGATAGATAGATAGATAGATAGATAATAGATAGATAGATAGATGATAGATAGATAGATAGATAGATAGATAGATGATAGATAGATAGATAGATAGATAGATAGATAGATGATAGATAGATAGATGATAGATAGATAGATAGATAGATAGATAGATAGATAGATAGATGATAGATAGATAGATGATAGATAGATAGATAGATAGATAGATAGATAGATAGATAGATGATAGATAGATAGATGATAGATAGATAGATAGATGATAGATAGATAGAAAGATAGATAGATAGATAGATAGATAGATGATAGATAGATTGATAGATAGATAGATAGATAGATAGATAGATAGAAAGATAGATAGATGATAGATAGATAGATAGATAGATAGATAGATAGATAGATAGAAAGATAGATAGATAGATAGATAGATGATAGATAGATAGATGATAGATAGATAGATAGATAGATAGATAGATGATAGATAGATAGATAGATAGAAATATAGATAGATAGATAGATAGATAGATGATAGATAGATAGATGATAGATAGATAGATAGATAGATAGATAGATAGATAGATAGATAGATAGATAGATGATAGATAGATAGATAGATGATAGATAGATGATAGATAGAAAGATAGATAGATAGATAGATAGATAGATAGATAGATAGATAGATAGATAGATAGATAGATAGATAGATAGATGCATACATACATACATAAAATTTATTTATTTATTATGAAATTATACATTTCACAGCTGGCTGCCAACAAGCAAAATCGAAGGAGAAGTCAGCAGTAAAATTGCACATGATGACTTGCTTAATGACGAAAGGTGATTCACTTAATGGGCCCAATGGGAAAGTCTGGTGGAGTCCCTTGATGTTTTCCTTAATAACCATGACATGAAGCAACATGCTGGTTTCAATTGTGGTGGTTAAGCAAGGGCCACCTGTGTGTATATAGGTGTGTGTACATACAAACACACACATACATCCTCTTTAATACTTTTCACAGAGTGTGATGGGTATATGTAGTTCCAGGCTTCTTATGTTAACATTTTTCTAACTTGGTTGATTTTCTTTCTTTTTTTTTTCGGTTCAAAAGTTTTATTTCTTTTAAAACAAACATTTCATCATTCCTCAATCAGTAAGACATCGAAATACAATTTTTTTGTGTGTCAAAATAGTTCTAATTTAGCCTAATATATACCCCTCCCTCCCTCCCCCCTCCCCCCCAACCCCCCTCCTCCTCCCCCCCCCCCGACTTCCCAGAACCCGTACACGGTATGGATTTTTAACAAACACAGTCTAAAATCTATTGAGAAAAAAGAAATAAAGAAATTAATGACATTCTACATTGACCTTAGCTTCTTCTTGCTGAGCTAACTTTAAACAATTTAAATCATTCTTAAGCATAGGCTAACTGGAATTTCTTAGTCCCGTATTTGTTTTGTATATAGTCAATTCATTTTTTCCAGTCTCGTTTATATCTCTCATTTGAATGATCTTTAAGATATGCCGATATTTTAGCCATCTCGGCTAGGTTTGTAACTTTCAATGTCTATTCTTGAGTTGTAACTTGGTTGATTTTCTAACTTGATGTAACAAGAGATCAAAAAGCAGTTGTTTGCACCGCTTATCTCTACCATTTCCCCCCAAAAATAAGACACAGGATGTTATTTTCTTTTGACCCCCAAAATAAGCGCTTGACCTTATTTTCGGGGAGGCCTTATTATTTTTGAGCTGCAGGAGGTGGCGAATGTAGTCACCTCATGGCTGCTGCTGTGTTGCAATATTTTTGGAGAGGGCTTATTTTCCAAGGAGGGTTTATTTTAGCACATGCACTCAAAAGCCCGATTGGGTTTATTATATGGGGAGGTCTTATTTTTGGGGAAACAGGGTAGATATGACTATGATAGCAAAAAGATATTGGGTAAGGTTACACAATGAGGCAAAGTTTAGGGATAAATACAAATTATTTTTCATAAGCGATGTCATGTTTTCGTGTCTTTTAGATATGCATGTCTGAAAATCAACCTTTGCTGTCTTAAACAATGTAAATGCTAATTAGTGAATTGAAATCTAAATGTTAATTAGCTATTGTTCTATACCCACACAGTTGTAATTCAATTAAAACTTCATGAAAAATGATGTGCTTCAACTAGAGCAGTGCATGCATTTATTATCAGTTTGAATCTGTTATTTCTGTCAAGGCTGACACTTGAGAAAGCCATTATTTTTAATTATTGAAACATTTTTGAAAATGCATCAGAGAAAGCAGAGCCTTCAAAATGTTTCTGAACACTCAAGATGGTAAGCCTGCATGGAATTAATTTGATAATAATACAAATTTGCTATTGCGTGGACCAGAGGGTCTGGATTTGGGAGTTAAAGCCCAACAAAAAGTCAGTTGAAATTAATAGGCTATCCTCTTAAATCCTTGGATAAAAGAGGGAATGACAAATGACTATGTAGCAGAACAAATTGCAAAATATTGTTTAATGGGTCCCTCATGAGCTTTGCTCGAACACCAGCTTTCTGATAAAATGGTTTATCTTAAATCTTGCAATTTCATGAGGCACACTGATTCAGCAAGATAGGAGCCTGGATTAATTCATCCTATCTTCATGCTAAAAAATTACAAAACAAAATGGAATTCTGCTCCCCCTGCTGAAGCTAGATAGAAATTTCAATATTTATGTATGTGAATTTCAAATAATTTTGGGTCATTTGGTTCCATCCCACAGCAATATCACTATCCTTACATTTATCGTATTACATACATATCCATTGGTTCAAAAACAGCATGTTGTTAAGGTGTTAAGTAATTTCAGTTTTCAGGTTTTTCCAGCTCAAAGCATTTCTTGAATGTAAGCAAAGTCACCATAAACACAAAAGGTTTCCATCTTCTGAAAGTATGTAATATCTGCCTAAAAAAGAGATACTATGGAATAATTTCAAAATTATATTGGAAAAACTTTAAGTGATTGGTGATCAATAACCACAGGGGAGCAAGTTTTCTTAGAAAATTATTTAATAATTTAATAATTATGAGTGAATAAGATCCAGTCTGATAGAGAAAATTATCTTTCATTGCAAGTCCTTTGGTTAGGATGCCATATAATCAGTGGAGGGTTCTTTTTCATCATCACCAGGATAATGCATTCACCAGGAAGATCGCTGAGTTTACATAACTAGAACTTTTTTTTTCTTCACCTTCATGAAC
Organism: Thamnophis sirtalis; assembly: GCF_051295495.1. Lineage (NCBI taxonomy): Eukaryota > Metazoa > Chordata > Lepidosauria > Squamata > Natricidae > Thamnophis > Thamnophis sirtalis. Next base: position 116,529,714 of record NW_028261386.1, on the reverse strand, counting down.
TTTTAGAAACAATTAGCATGTTAAATTAAATATGTGTAATTTAATTTATGGGGAGCATGATCAGTGGTTAAAGATGCTGAGCTTGTCGGCTGGAAAGCTGACAGCCGAAGTTCGAGACCTGAGGGCTGTGTAATGGCGTCAGCTCCAGGTATTGCCCCAGCTCTCACCCATCTAGCAGTTTGAAAGCATGCAAATGTGAATAGATAAATAGGTACCACTATGGTGGGAAGGTAACAGCGTTCTGTGCACCTTAGCATATAGTCAGGCTGCCACATGACCACAGATCAGTGATGTGCGGTGAGCTTCATGGCTGGTGAAGCAAGCGCGAAAGTAACGCCGAAGCCCCGGCGCTGCATCTGCCATAGAGCAGGCCCCGGCGTCAGGGCTTTAAAGTGGCGGATGCGGCGCCGGGACTTTAAAGTCCTGCCGCCGGTGCCTGCTGCCACTTTAAAGGCCCGGCGGCAGGGCTTTAAAGTCCCGGCACCATCCGCCATAGAGCGGGACCTACCTCTATGGCGGACGCTGCACCGGGAATTTAAAGTCCTGCCACCGGTGCCTGCCGCCACTTTAAAGCCCTGACGCCGGGGCCTGAGCGGCCATGATTCCCCCCTCCCCAGCCCGCCAGCCCACCCAGCCCATTCCTCCTCCCGCCACCACTGTGTCCAATAGGCCAGGCGTCTTGCGTTTATAGTGGGCATAAACACAAGATGCCTGGCCTGTTGGACACAGCGGCAAGAACGTCCCTGCCGCTGCCGCGCTCTGCCGCCTCGCCCCCACCGAAAGAAACACACGCACACACCCACACACAAACAAATTCCTCACAAAAAATGATAATTTAAAAATTAAATTATCATTTTGAATCCCCCCCCTCCATCCGTCCGATCCACATACCTTTTCCAGCTGTGGATTTCAACTTTTCTCTTCTCCGCCCGCCATGATGAAAATGTAAAAAATTAAATAAAAAAGCAACTTACTTAGGCAAGGCTGCCAAGGCATGATTTGCTGCTCCCAGATCAGGAGGCGGGAGAATCACGTGCCTCCTTTGCGTAATGAATTTTTCGCCTTTTAATCCTTGCTTAACTCTGAGCAAGCATTAAAAGGCGAAAAATTCCTTATGCAAAGGAGGCCCATAGTTCTCTCGCCTCCCCCTACAGTTAGCACTAAGCAGATTCAGAGTCACTGTGACTCTGGAGTCTGGCAGCAACTACCTTAGCCTTTTTAATTATTTTTAAAATTCTTTTCTTTTCCTCATGACACTGGTGAGGCCCTGCCTCCCCTGACTGCACGTCCCTGCCACAGATGCATCTTTAGACAATGCTGGCACCACAGCTAAAAAACAGAGATGAGCACCACCCTCTAGAGTTTGACACAAGTGAACAGGAAAATTTAATTTAATTTAATTTAATTTAATCTAATTTAATTATTTAATTTAATTATTTAATTTAATTATTTAATTTAATTTAATTTTTATGAAAGTCTATGTGAATACTTTTAAAATACCACATTTATTTAGCATATGACAAATACATGGATTTATAGTGGTTCAGATGTTAATGTCCAGGGTGGGTGAATTCAGAGTGTGATGGAGCTGAATGTCAAAAGGTTGAGAGCACTTTCTTGATGGTAGTTGAGTGCTCTTTCACCCTTGGGGCTTTAGAAGGCCCATTTTGTTTACCTGTTGCCATGTATTGAGAGAGACAGAAGTTCTACAAAGATGTCTGACTGTCAACTGTTGTTAACTACCAATTCCTCAATGTAGCCTGGCTGACAATTGTGGCTAGTCATTTGATTCATGCTACCATGCTATCCAGGGTGCACCACGAGGAGGCAAACTAGCATCACACCCCAAAGATCCCACAAAGGCATTACAATAAGCATTAACTTGCTTCTGAAATAATGGGAGTATTTTGATAACTACTGTATTTTTGGACTATAAGACGCACCAGAGTATAAGACACACCATGACGCTGAAGAGGTAAATTAAAAACAAAAAGTTTTTGCACTCTGCAGGCCTTCCAAACCCTCTGCACACCTCATTTTTTGCAAACAAACCGGGGCAAAACCTAGCAAAAAAATGGCCTGTTTTTGCAAAAAGAAAAAAGGGCATGCAAAGGATTTGGGAGGCTTGTAGAGTGCTCCTGGGGGCTGCGGGGGGGGGGGGGAAACAGCCCATTTCTGCTCATTTTTGCCCTCCCCAGCCCCCAGGAGCACTTTGCAAGCCTCCCAAACCCTCTGCATGTCCATTTTTGCAAAGCGGGCAGGGTTTTGGTAGGCCAAATATGCTGTGTTCAGTGTATAAGATGCACTCAGATTTTCACTCTCTTTTTGGGGGGGGAAGGTGTTCTTATACCCTGAAAAATACGGTAGGTTAAGGACATTGGCATGCTATTAAGAGTTCCATCTACTCTTAGTACCAAATTTGGTATAGCAATGCCACCAAAATAATTTCCTTCTCTTTAGTTAGGTCAAGAAAACAAATAATTGGACTGGGTTGGTCTCTAATGAAAGCAAATGTGAGCCTATAATGCAGAATTAAATTAAAGGTTACTCCCTGATTATTCACTGCCAGTTTTATAAGGCTCAAAATAGGTCTATTAGGCTTATGTAGGTACTTAACATTGAATAATTTGGATGGGCCAATCATAATGTCTATACTGTAGAACAGGCATGTCCAATGTGTGGCTCACGGCCTAGGCAAGATCATATAAAAAATTTAAAAAAGGAAAGTTTGTTGTTTATATTCAGTTATATTATATATTTTATATACAGCCCAAGACAATTCCTCTTCACTCAATGCAGCCCAGGTAAGCCAAAAAGTTGGACACCTGTGTTCTAAAACATCTGTCCAGTTTGGATTTAGAGCTAACAAAACAAACTACTATAAATTAGCCTATTTTGGGAGAAATCAACCTTTTTTTTAATTCTGCAAATTTAATTTTTTTTAAAAAAACAACAGAGAGCTGAATTGCTCCAAAGTAATAAAGTGATAAAGGCTCAGTTATACCCCAAATAAGCATTTTTAAAAAATCAGGACTATCCTGTAACAAAAAATGTTTCATTGGTAATTGGCTCGAAGTTATATCTGAGATCTATTTTTCAGATAGGTCTTGCAGCTTTAAATATAGGAAATGAAACTAATTCTTACGCAAAGAAGAATCTCAATATTTATTAGGATTTCAATTGACATTTACCTTCAAGCTGAGCCTAAAAAGGAACTATTCTTTTAAAAAAAATTCTCTATTCTTGACAGTAACCAAAAATGGGATAAACGTCCAGTGATAAATCTAAAACTGTGGGACACTAAATCCATTTTATGGAAGTTGTAATTTACACAATGAAAATATCCCAGGATGACCTTGTCAAGCAAACATCTTCAGTATCTTATACATTTTAAAAAAGATAGTGTGACAAAATAAATATGGAAAGGTGTCTCAATATATAAATCAACCTTGGAACTATATTCATATTAAGCATTTACTGTATCTCATTCCATTTATGCAAGGAAACTCTAGACCTCTTCCATTTGCATCAAAACAGGCTGGTTGCTGAAAATCCTTATGCCAAATAAACAGCCAGAACTTCACCCATCTTGAAATAGAGTTCTCCTACACAACTTCCTGTTCTTGGAAGCACAGGTAGTCCTTGATTTATGTCTGCAATTGGGACTGGAACTTCTGTTGCTCAATGATGCAGTCTTTAGTGGGTCATCAAGTGACTATGACCATTTTTTGTGTATGTGTTAAGTAAATCTGCCCTCCCTTTTTGACTTTATTGGTTGGAAGCCAGCTAGGAAGGTCACAAATGGAGACCACGATTCAAGTGACTGAATCATGATCATGTGACCAAAGGGATGCTGTAATGGTTTTAATCTGAGAACTGGTCTTAAGTTGCTTCTTTCAGCACTGTAGTAACTTTAAATGGTTTCTAAATGATTTGCCCGAAGCCGAGAACAATCTGTACATTAGAAAATTGAAAGGTCTCATTTATAAATATGAAATAGAACATGTCTATACCAGTGGTGGGTTTCAAAAATTTTTGGAACCTCTTCTGTAGGTGTGGCCTGCTTTCCGGGTCCACTGGTGGAACCTCTTCTAACCGGTTTGGTAGATTTGATGAACCGATTCTACCGAACTGGTGCGAACCTGTAGGAACCCACCTCTGGTCTGTACCTAGCAGCACAACTGCAGGGTTGCTTATGTTCTACCTGAGTATTGCTGCCTGCTTGTTTATCCCCATCCTCTTTGCATGTTGAATAATATGATGCACGATGGAAGAGGAGGAAGAGAACTGGATATCTGCAAGGAAAGAAGAAAAGTGGACAAAACCAAAAACAGCAGTTAGCAATAGCAATAGCAGTTAGACTTATATACCGCTTCATAGGGCTTTCAGCCCTCTCTAAGCGGTTTACAGAGTCAGCATATTGCCCCCAACAACAATCCGGGTCCTCATTTTACCCACCTCGGAAGGATGGAAGGCTGAGTCAACCCTGAGCCGGTGAGATTTGAACAGCCGAACTGCAGAACTAGCAGTCAGCTGAAGTAGCCTGCAGTGCTGCATTTAACCACTGCGCCACCTCGGCTCTTTTCTTTTCTTTAGTTATCTTTCAGATCTGATCATTGGTATCGGTGATGCTAACCTTGGACACAGGATCTGTGTCTTTGATCCATCCAAACCCCAACACCGACCTCTTTGGCTCTACTTGGGACCACTATGGTAATTCTGAAACCAAATCATAGCACCTTCACAGAATTATTAATGTAACTCTGACCATGCAATATAGGTTTGCCATTGCCTCCTTCCTAGGGTTGAAAGAGGATGTCTGGCTCAAGGTCACTCAGTTGGCTTTGTGCCAGTGGTGAAATTCAACTTTTTTTACTACCAGTTCTGTGGGCGTGGCTTGGTGGGCGTGATGTAGCTTGGTGGGCATGGCAGGGGGAGGATACTGCAAAATCTCCATTTCCACTCCACTCTGGGGCCAGCCAGAGGTGGTAGTTGCTGGTCAAACTACTCAAAATTTCTGCTACTGATTTTCTAGAACCTGTCAGAACCTGCTGGATTTCACCCCTGCTTTGTGCTGGGATTCTACAGGAGTAGAATTCCCAGTCTTCTGATACCTTAACTACTATACCAATAAACAAATAAAAATGAAAAGATTTTGCAGAAGAGGAACATTGAGGTGGTTAGAATTCATGCGGTTAGACTTCTTCTAACTTAGCACAGAAATGATTTCCATCATTAATTCATGTGCCGAGGGAGATTGGGCAAGCCAAAACACCCTGGATCTTGTAAATTTTGCATCAGATAATGATTTGGGAAAGTTTAAAATATGCTGGGATTTGTCTAATAGATTATAAATAAAACCAGCTAACTACTCTCGAAAGTCATGCATCGTTTTATTTATGACTACTGCAACAAAAAGCAGTGAATCTCTAGGATTGCTACTTTCTCCAGAGATTTACCTTAATTTTCAAATGAAAAATTACTAGACCGTTCATTCGAGATTCTACAGCAAACTTTTATTAAGAAAAAACTTTCTAGCTTTAAGCTAGAATTAGCAGCTCTAGAGGCTATCGGCTACAGTTCTGATTTTCATCTGCATACTGAATATTCCGAGTGAACTCAGTGCTGTGTCTCACATTCTGTTCTTTGTGCGTGAGAGAGAGAGAGAGAGAGAGAGTATTGCTGAAGCTCCCAGCACAGGAAGGAAGAGAAATTATTCCTGGAATTGTTAATGCAATCAAAACCGATACATATGATATACTGCTGGGCAGAGAATTGCACATGATGGATCAATGCTTGTGGGAGGCATCTCCTCCTGGAAGCATTAAAAAGGGAAGGGGAAAAAAAGACTTTGTAGACTGCATGAACCCAGTATAACAACCAGTGATGCACCTAGGTGATTTTGGTCCAGGCTGCATACTGATTAATTGATTAAAGTAAAATACATTGAAGAGATACACGATTCTTGCATTGTTTCCCTGTACTGTCACGGGAGTTACAAATCTCATTAGTTTCAGCCTGGAGTCAGATATATTTATGTAAGGTATTTTTTTATGATGAGATTCATTCTAATGATTTACTGTTGCTTTATTAGATTTAGGAAGGATTTTCCATTTTCACCTCGCAGATTCAGTTTCCCCCCTCCCTGGCTTCCTTGTGAGGCATCAAAGATATTTACAGCCAAAAAATGGATAAGTAGGTTTGAGGCCTTTTGCTAAAGAAGGCAGAGGAGTCATTTTCAGGCAATCCTAGCTAACAAATCATAACTTTCATGAGCTGATGGATTCCTCAGATCAGATTGATGGCCTTCAGGACTGAGTTCTGCCTTATTTTGCAACACAGAGGATTCATCTTGCGTGCGTTGGATGCTTCTGTATAAGCAGTACTGAAACCTGCTGGCATGCAGACATTTTATGAATATCTAACAATTAAAAACGCAGCCCAAGAAGCAACAATGTATAACCAATCATAATTAATAGCTTTTTTAAGAAATATGCAAAGAAACAAAAACCTTCCTGTATAAATATTTGATCTGTTCTTTATAAAACAAGAGGCAGAACCCGTTTTGGTGCTAAGGAAACTATACTTAGCCTTTGAGCAGAATGCCAAGGGAGTGGATTAGAGTTAAGACTTGGCCTTGCCTAGGTCAATAAAGAATGGTTGCTGGAACTGGGTATGTCTAGTTTAATGAAAAGAAGGAGTAGGGGAGACATGATAGCAGTGTTCCAATATCTCAGAGGCTGCCACAAAGAAGAGGGAGTCAAGCTATCTCCAAAGCACTTGAGGGCAGGACAAGAAGCAATGTGGGGGAAACTAATCAAGGAGAAAAGCAACTTAGAACTGAGGAGAAATTTCCTGACAGAACAATTAATCAGTGGAACAACTGGCCTCCAGAAGTTGTGAATGCTCCAACACTGGAAGTTTTAAAGAAGATGTTAGATAACCATCTGTCTGAAGTAGTGTAGGGTTTCCTGCCTAGGCAGGGGGTTGGACTAGAAGACCTCCAAGTTATTCTCTTCTCTTCTCTTCTAAAAGTGAAATTACATTTATTTGAATTAAATGAAATAATATGAATATAGTCACTGTCCAACATTTAATATTTTTTTCAGTTTGACATATTAAATTACAATTGATGGGAAGGCATTTGGTGCTGAGGCTTCCAGCTACATTTCTCCTCTAAAATGTATGCATTGCAAAGGACAAAGCCTTTCTGAGTGCTGAATATATCATCTAATGAAAGGTGACAGCCCAAAATACCATTGAGGCATTTGTTTCCTCACAAATCCCCGAAGTGTTTGAGGGAGACTGTTTTCCCTGGGATTCCTAGAAACCTCTGGATGTATCTATCAACTACCAGAGGACCTTTAGGTTTTTTTTCCTTCCCAAAACTGCATAATTTGGAGTTTCTAGAGTGAGAACCAGAATGATGGCTTTGTAAGGCAATAGCAACTGAAAGAAAATTCACAGTCTCTAGGTTTGGCATGCTGTGCCAGGCAGCTGAGTAATGCTTGCCTGCTTCAGAGCGATGAATTTACAAGTGTCTATAAAGCACTCTGCCAGGACCTGTTGTAAGGTGTTATATGAGAGAAAAATAACAAAATTCATCTGCCTCTCAGGAGTGATAAGAGGAAGCAGTCTGCCTTTAAAAGAGAAGCAATATGCGGGTTCTTTTGAGAAAACAAGAAGTGCTGCATTAAAAAGTAAAGGAAATAATTTTGCATTAAGTTCAGAGAAAAGTTTAGAGAGACTTTAGGTTTGTCTCAAATAAGAGTGACCAAACATTACGATTGGATATATGGAAACAAGATTTGAAAACAGATAATTGAATTTATACATGCATGTGGATTCCTCCTTATTTTTCAAGGTCACTATGAACCTTAGCGTGAACATTTCCCCCCAGTACTGTCTAACATACCCATCTTTCATCTCTACATTTATGGTTATAAATCCTGAGAGATGACAAAATAATTGCTAAAGGTAATTCAATTGCGGATTCCTAGTTTGAGTCATGCAGTGTCCAAAAGATCAAGGAGAAAAGGAGAGGAAAATGTTGCATTGCTCTCTACACTATGCCACTGCCAACCAAAACACATTTAGGAAGTCCTCTGCTTTCATGGGGGTTTTGGATATGCTAATAATGTATCTGAACAAAAGCTTGTTCATCAAAGCAGAAGCCAGTTTAACATGTTTATATGGAATTTTCCATTATATATGACTGTACTTAATTTAGTGCTCATGTATCTCCTCAGCCCTAGTCCAAGAGGAATAACACAATTCTTATATTATTTATCATCTTTCCCTTGGTTCACCCACAAAACCGCGCCCAACTAAATCACGTCACTGACGTCATCAACAGGGCGACAACAGCGTGGAGACAGAAGCATGCTGTAAACCCTAAACCTAAAATTAACCCCTAAACCTAAACCTAACCCCCCTAAACCTAATCCTAATCCTAACCCTAAACCTAACCCTAAACCTAACCCTTAACCTAACCCTAAACCTAACCCTAAACCTAACCCTTAACCTAATCCTAAACCTAATCCTAACCCTTAACCTAACCCTAAACCTAACCCTAACCCTTAACCTAACCCTAACCCTAACCCTTAACCTAACCCTAAAGCTAACCCTAAAGCTAACCCTTACCTTAAGTTGAATCGGCTTGCTTTCAAAGCGCTATTTAAAGCGCTCTTCTTTCTCCGCGCTGGCTGTTGTCGCCCTGTTTATGACGTCAGTGATGCGGTTTAATCGGGCACGGTTTAGTCGAGCGCGGTTTTGACGGGTCACGCTTTCCCTTCCAAAGAGATGCAAGATAGGAAACAATTTATCAGAAACCTTGATCATTTGGAAGCAGAAGATAGTAACTAATATTATTTACCAATTGTTTTGCCTTTTTTTATCTTTAAATGAATGGTTCTGTTCAAACAGCATGCCTAACCTGGGTGTGGAAATAATTAATTTTTGGAACTGATGCAATATATCAAACCAGAAACAGAGCAGATTGGCTGAATTCATACAGTAGATTTTCCTCCTTCCCAAATCTAAATAGTTTATAACATTAACCAAGTTTACTATATTTTGCCAATGCTGACACTTGGTTTTTGTCAGATTGAACATGTGGGAACAAAGCCCCTATGTGTATGATGATAATTCTAGAATCATTTTATGATGGATAGGGAATATAAGGGTGGGGGGTTGGTTTGGTAAAAATAGAAGAACCAATCTTTCTTTCAAGAATTGCCTATACTAAAATATTTTATGCTAATGATATTCTAAATCCTATTGCTTTTTGAAACACATATTTTCATTAAGATGATTTTTCTTCTTAATAATAATTCTAAAGCTTTAAACCTACTGATAAGTGTTAAGTAAGCTCCTCGTTGGGAGAGGGAGCACGTTCAGCGAAGTGTTGTGAGAGTTGTGTTGGAGAACACACAAACCAGCATATAGAGACACTGCAGTTTAAATAGGCTTTTACTTTCGTGGAAATAGAGGTATCAGAGTCCATCAAACAGTCCAAGTCATACATGGATAAGACAGTCAGTCATCAATGTCTTTCAGTTAAGGGATTGTCCAGTTACATAGTCCATAATCATACAATCAGTCCGGTACACAAAGTTTGCTAACAGTTGCAAAACTTACAATAGCTCACAGCACTCAGATCAGATCAGCCCAGCATCTAATGAACAGAGAGCTAACAGTTGTTCTGGCTCCCTCTTATGGCCGAATGGGGAAAACAGCAACCAATCACATTTTACAGTATGATTTAAAGAAACATGATTTATATATTGCCAACCCAATCGTTAGATTATATTCCTAACAATAAGTATTATGCTGGCATTATATTACTTGAATAAAGGTAAGTGAAAGAAGATAACATCCTAACTTGATCTTGGAAATCTGTCATTTTCAAAATACTTTGAATTTGTGTTAAACTGTAGATAAATATGTGTAAAACACTATTACCATATTTTTAGAGTATAAGAAACACATTTTTCCCTCAAAAAAGAGGGTGAAAACTGAATACAGCATTTTTGGCCTCCTGAAACCCTGCCTCCTTTGCAAAAATGTCTGTACATAGCCTTTAGGAGGCTTTCAGACTGCTGAGGAGGGCAAAAATGAGTGAAAATGGGCAATTTTTTGCTCCCCAGCCCGTAGAAGTACTCCATAAGCCTCCTAAAAGCTATGCGTGTGCCCTTTTTTATCAAAAAAGGGGCCCATTTTGCGTATGTGACCAGGCAGTAACAAAAGGAGGAGACTGAGGTTGTATCTCTAAACATTGGCAATGGATCACCCTACTAGGCTGTTGTGATGACTTGGGTTGTGGCACAAAGGCAACACATCCAGAGAACCAATATGCGTCCCTTTATTAACACCAACTGTGCCCACAACGTCCCTTTCAACTCTCCGGCCTGGAGAAAAACTCCTCCACAAACCTTTGGCTGAAAATACTTCAGTTCAAACGTTGCAAGCAGAAAATTTCCAACTATAAATCCAACAAGGCAAAATGAGATAATTAATCGGCAAGGCAAGCAAGAGAGGGAGTTCCTGAAGTGAAGTAGCATGGTAGAAAATCAAACCAGTTGGGAGGATGCTATGAACTCAGATTAGCAGTTAACGCCAGATGATCTCAGCACTTTTTCCCGACAACCACCTCTCCCATTTGCCTCTCCTATAAACTCCATCCCCAGGTATGTCTTGTGAAGGGAATCAGGGCCCTTTTCTCCCTTGTAAGCAACGCAACCCACACTGCTCTCTTCACCATTCTTCCCTGCGTGCCCTAAGATGAAGAGGGGATGGGCCTTGGTCTTCATCAGAACCTCCTCTCCCTTGTTCTACCTCTCCCCTGCTCTGTGCAGCCTGACTTTGCCCTTCCCCAGTTTCCTCCACAGCCAATGGAGACACTTTCTTGCTCTCTGTCAGCTGTTCATCTTCCATCTCGGTCAGACTGGACAGAGGCATGACAGCTGTAGACCTCATGTACCCAGCAGGGCCCATCTTTAACACCAGCCTTGCTTGACAGTAAAGTATCTTAATTCTAAATTCTAAAACTCAGTGAAGCTTAATTTCTATTAAAAGCATTCAAATAGCCTTGTAGGAATCCTTTCTAAAGAGCTGAAATGTCCTTTTAAGAATAATAAAGAACATGGTTGCATAATCAAATACATTTATGAAACAAATATTGAATCTTCTCATCTCTATATATTATTGCTGACTTTTCTTGATCAAAGTTGCTTACTACTTTGGATAATATAAAGCTTGTTGGAACCAGATATGAAATGACCAATCTATAGAAGGGAATATTAGTAGCTCAGGGTTGAGCTGTGGAAACTTTTGGCATTCTCTGAGCTTGGTTGTTTATTTGCAGAACTTTCACTGGTTTAGTTTTAATGTGGGTCCATTTGCTGGGGTAGGAATGGAGAAGAGCCGAGATGGCGCAGTGGTTAGAGTGCAGTACTGCAGCCACTTCAGCTGACTGTTAGCTGCAGTTCAGCGGTTCAAATCTCACCGGCTCAGGGTTGACTCAGCCTTCCATCCTTCCGAGGTGGGTAAAATGAGGACCCGGATTGTTGTTGGGGGCAATATGCTGACTCTGTAAACCGCTTAGAGAGGCCTGAAAGCCCTATGAAGCGGTATATAAGTCTAACTGCTATTGCTATTGCTATTGCTATGTTAAGGCATTAGACACTATCCAGAGGAGTCTGTGAATTTGGAAACAGCATTGCTTTCTGGTAAATTGGCTACTTTGTAAATAGCCACTCCCACTGTGATGACAGTTTTACACATGCACATAGAGTTTTCTTTTGGGATGCCCAGCATATGCCCTCCAAATTTCAAGAAGTATTAGATTTCTTATTGCAAACAAAACTGAATGTTAATGTCTACAACACCCTCAGCTTTTCCATTTGCTAGTAATTTTCAAAACTTTGGAATGAAACTAGATCTTGTCCATATTGGTTTTCCCATTAGTTAATCAAAAGGGCATTTAATATGGCATTTTCTGTATGTTTATGAACCTGGAGGTCACAGAGAAAAACTTTCACCCAATATTGTTCAGATTTCGACAACATGCCTTGGGCAAAAGCTGAGTGCATAGAATTCTGTACTCACTTTCCTTGTTTCAGGCTGTCCAATCAGTGAGTGAACACTTTTCTATGCTTTTTGAAATGACATCTGTTCACACCCACCAATAGACTTGCATCGCACACAAGTCCCTATCAAATATGCTGTTCTTTATGTTTGTGCATGTATACATTGGTAGTTTGGAAAGCAGTCGTCTCAAAGGCTTGTTTGATAAGTTGTTGCAGGGGAAGATATATTTTTAAAACTAGTGCCTCAAAATTTTTCTCTTGGCCAGTTCTATATTGCGTAGGTAGCATTCTAACTAATAATATTGCACTGCAGCATGCTTGAAAAGTTGGTCTTGCCACTGTGACATCCCAATCTGATTGGGTAATCTGTTAGGGGCGTAATTAAAAATAAGAGCTAAAAATATTTGTTAACACTGATTTCACCTAATGACACAGAGAGATAATTACTGCTCTTTAATCAGGACAGGATTCTGTTTAATTAGAATCAATTTAGCTAATGCTACAGCTATGCCAGTCATTAAAAAAAACAACCCTAATCTTGGAAACTGGCAACCAAGCCTTGAGGGTTTAGTAACTGGCAGAGGGGCACTCACCATCTATCTTCTGGAATATGCACCACCCTCTCAGCTCTTCTTCATCATTCAGGTAACTCTTACCTCATGTTGATTTTCAAGCCAAATTTGCAAGTTGATGCTGTGGAAGAGCAAAATGCTAGAGAAGATTGCAGACACCTATGCGCAGTGGTGGGATTCAATTTTTTTTAATACCGGTTCTGTGGGTGTGGCAGGGGAAGGATACTGCAAAATCCCCATTCCCTCCCCACTCTTGGGTGAAGGATATTGCAAAATCTCTTCCCACCCCACTCTGGGGCCAGCCAGAAGAGGTATTTGCCAGTTCTCCAAACTACTCAAAATTTCCGCTACTGGTTCTCCAGAATACTTACCTGGCAGGGGAGACACCATGATCACGAAGGTGGTTTTCCCAGGGTGAGGCTCATCCATTGCACTCCGGGTGTGCTGACCCCTGCGATTTCCCCAAATGCGGGAAACTCGACTGCATAATTTGTGGTAGTGGGGGACTGCGTTCGCGCTTTCCCCTGCAATAAATTTTTCAGAGAGCCGAGGTGGTGCAGTGGTTAGAGTGCAGTACTGCAGGCCACTTCAGCTGACTGCTATCAGCAGTTCAGTGGTTCAAATCTCACCGGCTCAGGGTTGACTCAGCCTTCCATCCTTCTGAGGTGGGTAAAATGAGGACCCAGATTGTTGTTGGGGGCAATATGCTGACTCTGTAAACCACTTAGAGAGGGCTGAAAGCCCTAGGAAGCGGTATATAAGTCTAACTGCTATTGCTATTGCTAATATGTCAGAACCTGCTGAATTTCACCCCTGACTATGCGTCTTCCTTTATCTCCCATTTGAGCCTTTCCCCAAAATCAACAAGCAGAGTTGCCAATAAAGAAGCAAACTTGACACAAGTGTAGCCTGGCCTGGCCTATTTTTGGAGCTCTGCAGCCACCAGTGAATGGCGAAGCCAAAAGAAATAAACTGTTATTTTCATTCAGAGAAGCTGGACAGTCCGAAGAAAAGAAGAAGAAATATAAAGGCCCAGCAAGGAACAGCAGAATTTGGAAATGTGCAAGAACTCTACATGCTGGCCTTTGAAAAGCATCAATACAGGAGAAAAAAAAATTAGAATAAATCCCAGAGAGAGAAAATAAGACAGAACAGGCTCTGTTTGAAGAAGAAGAAAAATGTAATCATACAGAAATAATGGAGTACAGGATAAAGGAAGTCCTCACAAACAGACTTTTAAGTTTTACACAGTTGTAAAATACTTTGTTTTACAAAATCAAAAGTGTCTTCATCCCTTATAGGGCGATATTTAGGTCCAATGTTTTTGTGTCTTTCTCTTGAGTCTGGGTCAACCTAATTTGGTATCGGTTAAAAAAATATGTGACAGATGGATACTGAGATGAGATTGGCTGTCCTGCTGTCCTATATGGACTAAGATAATAGACTTATTCTTGTATTTTTTATCATATGTGACCAGTTTTTATGCTAATATAGCAATAGTAATAGCAATAGCAGTTAGACTTATATACCGCTTCATAGGGCTTTCAGCCCTCTCTAAGCAGTTTACAGAGTCAGCATATCGCCCCCACAGTCTGGGTCCTCATTTCACCCACCTCGGAAGGATGGAAGGCTGAGTCAACTTTGAGCCGGTGAGATTAGAACCGCTAATATAATATATATATAATTATAATATATATAATGTGAAAAATGTATGCATTTAAAAATAAATAAATGTGGTCTTTGCTTATGTCTCATCAAATAACTGCATCAAGGTAATCATGAGGAGAAGACGTTGTTTATAAAGACATCAAAGTTGGCAGGCAGTAAACCTCTCTCAACTTAATAGGTTAGCCCAGTGGTTCCCAAACTTGGCAACTTTAAGACTTGTGGACTTCAACTCCCAGAATTTCCTGCTGGCTGGAGAATTCTGGGAGTTGAAGTCCACAAGTCTTAAAGTTGCCAAGTTTGGGAACCACTGGGTTAGCCAGAAGATGCTCGCCTCCTATTCAGAAGGTTGAGAGTTCAATCCTAGATAGCAGCAGATGTTTCTCTCCTAGAGAACAAAGGGAAAATATTTGCTACAATCTTCATGTGGTGTCAGGAAAGGCATCTGGCCAGCAAATCCATCCAGTCCACTGACTCCCCCTTGGATTACAGGGTCATAAAAAGGGAGTTTGTATCGTAAATTATTTAGTGACTAAACTTACCTTTCTAACAAACTTTAGTGCAACTATAAAAATAGAGTTGATCTTTCACTGGTTATGCAGTTCTACCATATTCAAAAGCTAGGAATTTATCATATTCTGCATAATTTATATTTTTTAATAATATGACAGCTGATAAAAAATATTCAATACATGGTTTGAATGGGTAATGTATTAACTGTGTTTAGATCATCAAATTAACATTTAATTGAATGGAAATTAAATGGAAATTAGCTTTTGTTTTGCTCTGCCCCCTTTCTTCCTGGCTACCCAGTCTTCAGGCTGCAGAATCAGCATACTAAATGAAATTCAAGTGTGGCTTTTAGACTGAAAGAAATATCTGGCTTAATCAAGCTTCTTTAAATGCAACTGGAGCCATCCTAAAAGCAGGCAAACATGAAAGCACCATAGAATACGCTGCCCTGAGAGCCAGCACAGTAAGGTTTATAAGGTGTTATCCAGATTAGTGAAATTCCAGTCGAAATAATCAACTGATCATCCACCTGACTCAGTAACTTTGGGCCAATCATTGTCTCAACCCAATCTCTCTTTTAAGGTTGCTGTCAGAATAAGATGGGAGACCAAGTTCTCAAAGAATAAGATATAGACATATTTTTAAAAATATACAGGTAGAAAAATGAAATATATCTTCTAATCAAAATCTAGGAAATATACTTAAATATTCAGAATTTCAAGCCTCAAAAATACGGTACCCCGAACTGTTGAAAGGATGGTGATTTAGTCTTCCAACTTATACAATCGGCTTATACGGTACATTTTGGGAATATTTGAAGAAACTTGTTCAGCATTTATTAATGTCTAGATTTTCCAGAAAACCTTTCTTTTAAAGAAATGTTTAATTGAGAGTGCTTGATTAGATAGATGTTTCCTTTTAAAGGATGCCTCTTTTGGGCATGTTGGAAGTTGAAGTCTTCTGTGTGTGCAAATGAGGATTTCAAAGGGGATTCTAATCTGAGCAAAGATTTTGTAACAGAAAGGAAATTTATTTACAGGACATGCGTCTATAGGGAAACCTATCACCTAGCTAGCTACATCTTGTCAGAGGAGTCAATGGGTGAATACTTTTCAGATTTGCAACCTCATAGAGAAACAGCAGGCAGAGGGACAATGAAGGAATACTAATAAACCCTTAACTCTCTATCTGCAGCCTTTTGTTCTATATATATCCTATAGACCTTGACATAATGAAGACATAGTGTTACTAAATTTCAACCTCCAATATAATAACCAATGTTTTGATGCTGTTTTATGTGCTTCTAGGAATTATGATTATCCCTTTCATGGGAAGAATCTATAAATAGATACGATAAGTTTGATCTAGGTATGTTTGCTTCCAGGAGAGAAGATTAAGAAGGGACATGACAACTGTTTTCAAATATCTGAAGGGCTGTCACATTGTAGAGAGTTTGGGCTTATTCTCACTTGATCCAGATGGTAAGACTACAACAAGTGGGTGAAACTTCAAGGATCTAGAACAGGGATGTCAAACCCAATTTCATCGAGGGCTGCATCAGGATTGTGTTTAACCTTGGAGGGGGGGCAGAGTGGGCATAGACAGGGTGGGCATGGCCAGCTCAATGTCACTCATGTCAAGGAAGTCTGTGGCAGCCCAAGTGCTCTGCCAGTAAAAACTGTCTCCTGAGCTCCATTTTTGGTGCAACGGCTTCCTGCAAAACTCGGGCAGCGAAAACAGAACTCCGTTTTTGCTGGCTGAGGCATTGCGGACCAGTCCTTTGCTGTTTCCAGGGCAGGCCTGCAGGCCAGATCTAAGCAGATCTAACTGATGTAGGGTTTCCTGCCTGAGGAGGGGGTTGGACCAGAAGACTTCCAAGGTCCCTCCAATCTCTTGTTATTCTGTATTCTGTTTACATATGTAGAGATCAGTCATTAGGAAGTACTTCTTGATTGCAAGAAATCTCAATCAAGGGAAGAGGTTGCTGCAAGGAGACATGTCTTCCTCTTCACCTGAAGTTTTCAAAGGAGGCTGGATGGGAGATGGTGTAGTAAATCCTACAATGTGAAGGGGACTGGATTTGATGGCCTCTTAAATCCATTCCAACCAGTGGTGGGATTCAAAGTTTTTTTACTACCGGTTCTGTGGGTGTGGCTTGGTGGGTGTGTTGTGGCTTTGTGGGGGTGACTTTGTGGGCATGGCAGGGGAAAGATACTGTAAAATCCCCATTCTCTCCCAATCAGCTGGGACTTGGGAGGCAGAGAATAGATGGGGGCAGAGCCAGTCAGAGGTGGCATTTACCGGTTCTCTGAACTACTCAAAATTTCCGCTACTGGTTCTCCAGAACTGTTCAGAACCTGATGAATAACCACCTCTGGTTCCAATTCTATGATTCTGGGAATGATCAAATAAAAAGTCTTCAGTATTTGCTAGCCCAAAAGAAAAAAGTTTGCATTTTCTTTTGATAGTTCTGAATCAGAGGGAAAAGATGCTTCTTTTAATATTAGGTGGTATGTGGGATAATGCATACCAGAAATAACATTTTAATATTATATTCCATTAAAAAAGTATTTTTAATGGAACATAGTATAGTATTCAGTAATTCTCTGCCTCATTTTTCTGCTAGATTAATTCTATCATTGGGGAAATAGTTCAGTTCGGATACCATGGACAGTTCTTTTTGAAATCTCTATTGCTGAAAACAGCTTTATTCTTTAAAGAGTACTTGAACTATAGTTAATTCATTTATGTGGCTTGAAGTTTAGTGATAAAACTACAGTTCAGTTGTTTAGATTTCAGAGGGGAGAAATTATTTCTTTTGGTAGGGCATATGTGCTATTCAATATTACACGAGGATGAAGGATGAGCAAATGTGCAGAAAGGTTTTAACTACTATTACTATCAAAACATTTCTATCAAGAGGCACTCAACATGCAGAGAAAGATTAATTTCATTTAAAAAGAGGGCTATTCCTTCCACGAATCACCAGGAAAGTCAGATTGTGGCACTTTTAAAGAATGTTAAATGGTTCATTTATATATTTTAATCGGAAGAGTAGAGAACGATTTGAAGATTTCTGCACTTCAGGCTTTAACATTTCCTTGCCTGTGGAGCAATGAACCAAAAAGAGAGAATCACTGCATTAAAAGCGGGGAGGGGGGGGAGACACTTCATGATACAAAAAAATCTAAGAAGTGTCAATCATTCTGGACAAATCCAATGCTTGGAGACCATCTCCTTCCCCCTAGATGTAGGGACAAAAGCTTTTTTTAAATTGTATAGTTGCCTTGAGCCAGGAATTCAGCTTGAAAATATTGGGCTTGCATTAAAAAAAAAACCTTAGGAAAGGAATTATTATTATGTTTTTGTAATAATCTCTCTACTGATAGTAATTATCTCTGCCCAGATGTGCACCCATACCTTACAATATTTTAGCTGCTATTTCAGACATTTCAGTGATATCATTTGTATCCCATGCCTTAAAAAATGGAGCAATATAGCTGAACGATGGTTGCCCTTGGGGTGTTGGAAGGTTGCATGTTTGATGGAAAGATCTCAGAGTGCTGGGGATTACACCCATGTGTATATCCTTACTATAGCATGGATAAAACACTGTCTTCAGTAGTTGAGCTGCTAGGATCAGACCATATGATGCAGATTCAGAGCCCTGAAGCTGAAACAATCCCACGTAGTTTTGATGCTTCTTTTTAAAATCAAGAAAAATCTTGTCTTGTTTCCTCCTCAGTCCTCTGTCTTCTCTAGAGGCCCTAAGGATAAGAAGGTGGCGCGGGGGGGGGGGGGGAATCACAGTGCATGTGAGAGGATGCACATGTAACTGGAGAGTGAGAGAAACTAGCAGTGAGGGCCACAATATGTGTTTCCCTCTGAAAGCCTCTTGGCTGTGCAACCTCAACTCTGGCAGGCCCAAGGGCCACAAGTGCTGGTTGACAGAATCCAGTGGTGGGTTTCACAATTTTTTGGAACCATCTCTGTGGGTGTGGCCTCCTTTGTGGCAGTGGCTTGCTGGCCATGTGACCTGGTGGGAGTGGCTTGCTGGCCATGTGTTTTCTTTCTCTTTCTCTCTCTCTCTCTCTCTCTCTCTCTCTTTTCTTCCTTTTGTCTCTCTGTTCCTTTTTTCTTTTTTTATTTCATCTCTTTCTCACTCTTTTTCTTTCTTTTTCTTTCTTTCTTTCTTTCTTTCTTTCTTCCTTTCTTTCTCTTTCTCTCTCTCTCTGTGTCAGTCAGTCTGTCTGTCTGTCTCTGTGTGTGGGAGGGCAGTGGTGGGTTTCAAAAAATTTTGTGGCCTGCTTTCCGGGTCCACTGGTAGAACCCTCACCACCGTCCAGACCTTCCGCACAGCCCTCAAGACCTGGCTATCCCGTCAGGCCTGGGGATAAGTTTCTAATTCACCCCGCCCGAGTGTTGAGTGCTGAATGAAAGTTGTGTTTTACTGTTTATTTTATTCATATATTGTTTATGTTTTTATATTGCACCCCCCCTTTCCCTATGAATGTAAGCCGCCCTGAGTCCCCTCAAGGAAAAGGGCGGCCTATAAATCCCAATAAACTAAACTAAACTAAACTAAACTAAACCTCTTCTAACCAATTCAGTAGATTTGATGAACCAGTTCTACCGAATAGGTGCGAACTGGTAGGAGCCCACCTCTGATAGAATTATAATACAATGTTAAATGTGAAGAGCTCTGATGGAGATCAGTGTGCAAAAAAAAATGCATAAGGAGGTGGTAATACTCATTTATAGATCTCCTCGTGAAAAAAGGAGGCCAGTGATTCACTGCATTCCTCTGATTTAAGGAACAAGTAAATAGATCTTGGCAAGGGTTGTTGCTTGAAAGGGAGGGAACTGTCATCTCTTGAGGTTGAGGATATTCTGAAACGAACGTGTGCTTCAATTTCAAGTACACAACTGGTGGAGGGGGGAGAGGTACACTCATTCCAAGCATCAGGAAGGTGTAGAACATGCTCCCACCAGGACTAAATTTAAAAAGATGTGCTTGGCAGAGAAGAACATATGCCTAGCATATGGACACAGCTGACAGAAGGGCTTCGGCACTCTGTTCAAGATGAACACTCACATCTCGGCTGAACCGTGGCAAATTTCAGAAATCTACGTCACTTCCTTTGCCACGAAGCCTGCATTTAGTCATCTGTTGTCAGAATGTGATAGCAAGCTAGCTTCACCATTGCCGAAGACTGAGACGTTTAGGTTTCTGAGCCATCCATTTTAAATGCATCTCACAGCAAGCAGAACTTATCTGCTCTTTTCCACTTGAAAGACATAAGTAAAACGGTAAATAATATGATATCCTTTAAACTCTGTTGATAAAAAAGCACTACCTGATAAACTCTGCTCAGCATGTGTCATTTCATTTGGGTCTCTCTCTCTCTCTCTCTCTCTCTCTCTCTCTCTCTCTCTCTCTCTCTCTCTGTGTGTGTGTGTGTGTGTGTGTATGTGTGACTGTGTCTGTCTGTCTGTCTTTCTGTCTCTGTCTCTCTGTGTGCATGTGCATGTGTGCTTATGCATTAGGGAGCATACAAGCTTTTGATCAGTACTTGTTTGTACTGATATAATGCAGTAGCATTTGATACTACTATATAAAACTCTTGCTGGAGAAGGATAAAGATTAAGTATAACCGTATGGTAAATACTGTAACACAGTTAGCTCTGTTCTATAAAGATGAAATAGAATTTTTGTGAATATTCTTTAATTCTGTATAAAAAAAACCCAGAGTATTCTACATCATACCCTGTGAGGACTATATGTAGGACAGACAGACAGACAGACATAAGTCAATGGAAACCACACTGCTATTCAATATTTGCTTGTGGTAACCTTCTTATGACATATAATCATCAAGAAAAAGATGTGCCATAGGAAACAGAGCAATATTCTTGTTAGCGTATTTAGAATGTTGATATCATAGAAAATGTCTTCTAGGGAAGGCTGTTCTAGTTTATAAAATGGTTGCCATGATGGACATAGCTTAACTGTAAGATCCACCTAAGCCCAAGGTATGGGTGGGGTTTGAATTAAGCTCAAGGTAGTAATATACATATTGAGATTCAAGTCCCAAGTTCAGGTGTGTTCCCCCTAATGAGAAAGGTGCTACCTCTTCAGGGGCCTCTTCAGGAAGTTCTTGGAGGTTGGAGAATCACACCTTAACACCTGTTAGGAGGAGCTGAAGGTAATACTTCTTCAGAAACAGAAACAGCTGGATGTGAGGCACTGATAACATTACCCACAACATGTTGCCACTGGGCCTGCCATGGTTGAGAATGCACAGGCAAGAAGCTCTCAGGGGAAATAATATTTTGGAGTTCCTGCCACCACTCCCCCTCCCCAATATGTGCATCCTCTTAAATATACTCTCACTTGTCCATTTTATGACAAAAGATTCTTATAATCGGCAAGCATGATTTTTAACCCTCTCCTCCATAGGACTGCACCCCTGCCCTAGCCTTATTGCCTTATGTTCAAAGTTGGCTTCCGATACAACACTTTTCACAGGAAAAAAATCAGCTAACAATATACCTATGAATAAGAAGCATTACACACTACACATGCTGCACACACCTACTTCTTACTTCATCCAAGTAATAAAAAGCCTGGCAATAAGAAATTACATTTCCCTGGGAGAGTCGTTTTGTAAGTCAGTTTTGAATTCCGGTTGCTTAGGAAAAAAACAACAACCTGATATTCTCACCAGTTATGCTAATTCTATAGGAAATACAAGCTTCTGTTCGATGCTGGGATGCATCACAATTTCCTTTTTCAGTTTTTGCCTTTGGAGATTTAGCTAATTGGAGGTGCCTGTCTTTGTGATATTTAAACACCTGCTGCATCTAGTAATCCAGATAATATTATGCAAAGCAGGGAAGGGGGAAAGCAAGAAGTAAGTTGTGGATTTAATTACATTTGGTCGTATTTTTTTTTTCTTTTACAGCCTGTTTCAAGATCAAGAGAAACTAAGAGATAGCATGGGAAACTACATAGAAGATGCCAAATTGTTTCTATATGCAGACAGATCAGGTCACTAATCCCCCCCCCCCCCAGTCTTCTTGAGGTAAGGGAGCTCCTTGGAAATTTCACAAAATACCCATTTTCCAGAAGACAATGCAGGAATGAGGTTGCTTCTTACTACCTTATTAAACCTCTTAATATGTTCTCTGATTGACATTCAGCTTATCTTTCACTCTGGATAGGTGGGCATAGAACAAAGCAGTGGCATGCAGTCAGGGGAGGCAGGGCCTCACCACTGTCATCATGAAAAGAAAAAAATGTAAAAGGAAAAAGGCTGAGGTAGTTGCTGCCAGAGTCACAGTGGATGACTCTGCTTCGTGCTTAGCTGTTTTAAAAAGCCTCTTTAAAAGTGCCCTCTACAGGAGGTGGCGGGAGAACCACATGCCTCATTTAGTCTATCTTTATGATCACTCGAGCAGAGTTAAGCAAGGGTTAAAAGCCAAAAAAATCCTTATGTAGATGAGGCACTTAGTTCTCTTGCCTCCTCCTGTAGAGGGCGTTTTTTTTTAGAGGCTTTTTTAAACAGTTAAGCAGAGTCACCCATTGGGGACTCTGGCAGCAGCTAACCCAGCCTGACCTCAGCAGCTCTTGCCTTTTTCCTTTTACATTTTTTACATTTTCATCATGACAGACAAGAGGAGAGTTGAAATCCTCTATGAAACAGCTGGAAAAGGTATGTGGGTCGGAGGGAGGGGGAGGAATTCAAAATTAATGTAATTTGTAAGTAATTGTATTATTGTAAGTAATTTGCGTATGTGTGTGTGTGTGTGTTTTATCCACCTCTGCTGGCGCACGGACTGGCACTTTTTTTATGTCGGACATAGTGGCAGGGCTTTTGGACATAGCGGCAGGGCTTTTGGACATAGCAGCAAGGCTTTTGGACATAGTGGGACGCCTCTGTACTGGACACAGCGGCAGGGTGTTTGGACACCCTGGTGCTGTGTCTGACATAGAGGCGGGACGCTTCTATGCCGGACATAGCAGCAGGGCGTTCAGACGCCCTGCCGCTGTGTCCGACATAGGGCGGCTTTTGCCTGCTTGCCTCACCGCACGTCACTGGAACAAAGCACTGTCTTACCAAAGGAAACCACTTTATTTTCTAAAAAAGCTGTTGAGTCTATGAGTCTAGTTTGTACTTTGCTTTGCAACACGTCAGTGATATCCATGGAAGGTCAAAAAGGTTCAGATTGTATGACATGTAACCAAAGCTCCATCTCTTTATGTGTCCATCTCTTTATGTGTCTACAAAAGGGGCAGATCTTTGTGACTCTCATCTGAACTTTTTTGTTTTATCCCGCTCCACAGACACTTCAGGGTTGAGCCACAAAATAATACCTTTCTCTAGTCTCTGCAATCTATCAGAGGACAGCAAGTCCAAAGAAACAGATTGAGATCCAGTTCTCACAATGTCGAAAGCACACTGCTTGAAACTACCAGTTGGATGTTACCAAAACAAGGGACAACTAGAAACTGCTCCTCCCTCCCCAGAGAGAGTTGTTTCAAGCTCTCTCTGGATGGAAGGGAAAAAAATGGGAGAATTGCAACATGGATTTTGTAGTTAATAGGGCTT
The DNA here is from genome assembly GCF_051295495.1 of Thamnophis sirtalis. Classification (NCBI taxonomy): domain Eukaryota; kingdom Metazoa; phylum Chordata; class Lepidosauria; order Squamata; family Natricidae; genus Thamnophis; species Thamnophis sirtalis. Next base: position 116,506,263 of record NW_028261386.1, on the reverse strand, counting down.
ACACTTGATGCGTATGCTGGAATTCTTTGTTTTTCAGCTTTTCTGCAGCTCTGCACCTCTGAATGCCTAATTCCAGTTTAAGCACTGTTGAGAAGCTGGATGCTGCTCTTTTGATTCTCCAGACACATTATGAGAGAACATGGTACAACTAATGTACACGGAAGGTTTTCCTCATTTTCTAATAGATTTAGACAACTTGGTTATGCACAACTCTTCAAAACCCCTTATTTCAGCCCTTCAAGTCTTGATAATGTGCCATTAACATTTAGTAGCAAAATGGCCATATTGCCACATTTGCCCACCTCCCCATAAAACCATTTCGGGAGGTGGGCAAATGCTAAGTGGCATCCTGCTACCACTTGTAACATCCTTCAAAAAGCAAAACAAGCAGACCCAAAATTCAGCCATAATTCTTCCGGTGCAATTATATCACTAGTGCTTTCCTAAAAAGTTGGGAGGTTGAGATGGGGTCCCTACCTGTCAAACATTATGCCTACTCTATCTTTTCAGAATATTTAGTGTTGAAACTCAGAAAGTAGGAAAATAGGTGATAAAATACCGTTACCAAAAGCTTATCATTTTCTCCCAGCAGGCATGACAATTAGCTCTGGAAAGAGAGATTCAACTCCTGAGAGGCAATTCTACTTCAAAAATTTAACTGTGGTCATTTTACACTGGAGACTTGGCAAAATGTTTCCGGTGAATTAAAGGATGCATCAATGCAAGCAGTTGGATAATGCAGTATGATTTAAAAGTATCATTCCTAAAAGAAAATGTGGAAACTATTGCTGCTTGCCAGCCTAGTGAACTTTCTAAAGCCAGTGGAGAAAGGGAATGGAGAGAGGTTTAGAGTTTTTCAAGGATGGAAGAAAAAAATGGCAAATTTCACGTGGAATCTCTCTCCCAAAAAACCCCAACCCAATGAACAAAACTCTGAGCAACTGGGTATTTTTCAGATAGAGTAAACTATTATTTTCATCCACCCAGGTATGATGCCTGAGGTGATGAGAATTATAATTTAATATGCAGATGACAGTAGGTTGGAAAAATCTGCTTTCAAGCAGTGTGGAAATAATCACTTCATCAGTGATAAATTATATCAGTGATAAATTATATCAGTGATAATTTCCAGGCATCTCTGTTCGTCTGCCAGTCGAATACCCCACCTGAAAATGAGAAGCCGTTTCTATCTGATGAATGAGACAATCCCGTTGCAATTTTCCCAAACTGTGAAAAGCCCATTTCCCCCCCTATGATAATGTTACAAAGTCGCTGAGAGGCTCTCTTGCATTTCAGCAGACTGTGGAGATGATCTGTTTCCACTGAAGGGGATTTTCTCCATTTCCTGCCTCTAAGTGTACTTAGCTGAATCATTACATGTTTATGTGAAACCAATCTTTTCTTCCTCCTGCCTCTCCCAAGAGATCTAAATGCTCTTCGATATGCTTCTAAGGTTTTGGGTCTTTGTTTACAACAGAGTTTCTTCCTCTCATCCCTGCACAGAAGAGCCTTCCGTTATGCAGGCTTGAGCATCAAGTCACCAACTTGTAGATATGTACCATCAAGATAGCTGCAACTCAAAAAAAAAGGTTTCTGTATGCAGGTTTGTTACTGTTACTGGTTCTGCAGCAGACATCCATTTACCTATTGTCAATTAATGATCTATTCACCTTTCATATAGCAGTAGAAAAACTCAAAGGAGAGTTTTCTTGCAACCAGGCAAAGGTAGATAAAGCATGTGTGGAGAATCCTGAGAAAATTCATAGATCAGATCATTGGGAGGTAAAACCTGCTGTCAAACTCAAAGGCTATTTAGCTGTTAGAAACTATGATGGAGGAAATTAGGGTTAACAATGTTAACTTAACATATATGCTCTGCAAGCTCTAAACTCAGAAGAATATGGATTATCCATGATTATAGTGCAATTAGTACTGACATAGGTCTGGAAAAAATGAGATAGTTTATAGATATTCCAGATTTATTTAAAAATGCATTGTACAGGTGTTGTGACTCAGCAGCAGCTTGCTGTGAGTTGCGTCGGGATGCAGGACTAATGAGCAGCTGTTGCTCGTTAGGGTCATCTTCTGCAGATAAAAGACGGATGGTGCCACGCCTTCATGGCAGAAGTCAATGTTCATGGTTCATCGTTCGTCGTGTGTGGTTCATCATTTCGAGATTCAAAGAGGCACTTGGATAAGTGATTTGCGTTCTGTAAACCTGATTCAAAGAGGCACTTGGAGAAGTGATTTGCTTTCTGTAAACCTGGTTTGCTGTAAGAGCTTTTTGTTTTTGCTTTCTCTGTGTAACTTTTTGCCAGAGACTTTATCTACGTTTAATTTTGGGCTCGCAGCCAGCTTGAGCCAGGACTGATAAATATATTTCCTTTGAAGTTCTGTCTGACTGTCGTCTGTGAACGAGCGAAGAAGGGGGTCAGAACAACAGGTAATCTTTGTTTAGTGATTGTCTTGGAGAGCAACTTGTTGCTTTTACAACAGTAATAAAAAAAAGTAACTTGTGGCCAATCCTCACGTTTATTATCTTTGCAGCTCATATATATAGCAATGGAAAGCTGAAGTAAGATCATCAGCATAGTCAGTGCTGATGACTGACAGTCAGTCACAGTTTCCTTTAGTGACTGTTTTGCTTAATGTCTGAGTTGCTAACAATTGTGCTCACTGAGGACTCCATGAAGAGATTTTAGAAACAGAAGACCTGGTAGTCTCAAACTGTTGGTTATAAATGTATATACTTTAAAAACAAAAATTGAAAGAAGCATAGCAGTTAAAAATATTAAGACTTTGTAGAGAATCAGATACAGAACACACAGGGATGTACATGTATCACATGTGAAAAACTACTGTTTTCTTTCTATCCCAAAATAACTATTTAATGCACACAACTATATTAAAAGATTCAAGGATGGGAACAAATATCAATTAGTGAAATGACTAGAGTGATATCTGATGTCCAGGGGCTGAGTACTGATACTTGTAATGTAGGAATATATAGAAACTGTCAGGGCTGCTTCACTCAATAACCAAGAAAGAAACCACTCAACTCCATTTTTCAGAATTAAGAGTACTTTTACTGGTTATGAGTAGATAGTAGCTAAGCAAAGCAGGATCTGAGGCAAAAGCGCGCGTAGTCATAGATATCAATATGTGACCCATTCCCCTCCCCTTGGTAACCTTATCCCATAGTCCAATCCAATCACTCCACAGGTGTCATGTGGGAGACATCTTCAAAACTCATCAGGTTGGTATGCTGGATAGTTGGCCTTGGCGGGAACTCCTCTCCCTGCCACATGCGCAGTAGATGGTGAGAACAACTCCCTTCTTACAGTCACTCCTGCACAGAATATTTCCCACACCCAAATACCATGCCCCTCCTCCCCGTTTCAATGGCAGCCGAAAAGCAAGCAGCAAAACAGAGGCTGACAGAAACAAACAGAGCATATATGATGAAGTCTCTGCTAAAGGGTTACACAGATAATTCCATATTAATGCAGCACAAAGCCTTCTAAAAGATACCCTGAAAAAGATCAAATAGAAACAAGATTATTTCAAAACCCAGGAGAAATCATTCTTTCAGAAAGGTAAAGAGTTTATGAAATCATAACATCTAATACTTTGGATTAAAAGGATCCTATTTTAAAGGCTATCACAATGTAAAACCAGTTCCCCAAACTTCATGATATTACTGAATTTTCACACTGTATTTTGTGGGGTTGATCACCTTTCATTAAATATTTCATCCTGCTTTACTTACTTGTGGAACTGAGTGCCCATTTTCGCAAGAGCAGGATTTTTATAAACAAAAGAATATAAATTGCTTTCAAAATGTGAAAAATTCTATTATATTTCTATTTTATTGCCAACAATTCTTTGGATAAAAATACGACAGCAAGAATTGCAGCTGTTCTTAAATGATCTGGAGTTAAAGGTGAGCAAGGAAGCAGAGTTTGTGCTGACAATATCAGATTATTTAGGATGGATCTAAATTGGGAGTTGCAAGTGTGCTTTGCATCCTGAGGCAAAAATACCCTAACCATACATACATTGATTGGATCTGAACTAGGAGTGACTGGAAAAGAAAAGAAAATTGGAGTTGAGGTCTGGAAGTATATCATTAATCAATCTGAGGGTTCCTGTTTCATATAGGAGATCTTAAGGAATGAAAAATTAAGCCACTGCTATAACAATGTCTTTGGACAAATGTACAGTATTACCAGCTTGGAATACCAGATGACGTTAGAATTGTCTCTCAAAGAACTACTGTATAGGATAACATTTCTCAGTTTAAATTCTGGAGGAAAAGAGGCTGTTTTTTTCCAGAGGTATGGATAGAAGGAAAGGTGTGGATTAATTTTGAGTATCATAGTCCAAAGGGATGCGTTGGCTCAGTGGCTAAGATGCTGAGCTTGTCGATCAGAAAGGTGAGCTCTGATATCACAAAGTGGTCGAGGGATTGAAGGTTAATTCTCCATGTCAGACCCTCTCATGGCTGCTAGATGTGTTAGTCTACAGCACACACAAGGTAGCCCAACACATCTGAGGAACACAAGGTTGGAAAAGGGTCAGGAAAAGAGTCCATTGAAAAATTAAGGTCAATGAAGCACCAAGTATTTCAGATTCCAAGCGCAGTTGACAATTTTCCTCTCAGCTTTTTGCCGAAGCTATATTCACACACATGAGGGTTGTGGTGGCTCAGTGACTAAGAGGCTGAGTTGTCGATCAGAAAGATCAGCAGTTCGGTGGTTCAAATCCGTAGCACCGCGTAATGGAGTGAGCTCCCGTTACTTGTCCCAGCTTCTGCCATCCTAGCAGTTCGAAAGCATGTAAAAATGCAAGTAGAAAAACAGGAACCACCTTTAGTGGGAAGGTAACAACGTTCCGTGCGCCTTCAGTGTTTAGTCATGCTGGTCACATGACCAGGGAGAGCGCTGGCTCTTCAGCTTTGAAGCAGAGATGAGCACCGCCCCCTAGAGTTGGGAATGACTAGCACATATGTGCCAGGGGAACCTTTACCTTACCTTTACCTTATTATAGTCCAAGGAAAGGCTCTAAGAGTGACAGTATTAGCAATAGATACAGCTAGTCCTTGACTTACAACAGTTCATTCAGTGACCATTCAAAGTTACAACAGCATTTTAAAAAGTGACTTATGACCATTTTACAGTTACCTTTGTAGCATCCACATTGTCATGTGATCAAAATTCAGAAGTTGGCAACTGGTTCATATTTATGACCATTGTTGTATCCCAAGGTCACGTGATCCTTTTGAGATCTTCAGACAAGCCAAGTTAATGGGGAAACCAGATTCTTAACTAACAAGTGGTTACTAACTTACCAACTGCAGTGACTCACTTAACAACTTTGGCAAGAAAAGTCATAAAATGGGGCAAAACTCACTTAACAGATATCTCACTTAACAACATAAATTTTGGATTCCATTATGGTCATAAGTCAAAGACTACCTGTATTTATTGTCTGGAAAGATTAGTAGCCTAGAGAGCTATAGAGAATACACCAACTCCTGTGTGAATTTTCAGATACTAAATGTCATCATGCTGGAACAATTAAGAGAACAGTCCAGAAAAGTTAACCTATCTTGTACTATTAGGAAAATCTATGTACAGCTATTTATTAATTTGTTCACAGAAAGAGAAAAAATGTTAAGAATACCCACAACAGTTAGGGTGTGTCACAAGGTTTCCTCACATCTTAAAAGGCGGTTTAAAAGGGAGAAAGTTGAAAAAAAGACCAGGAAAGGGAAAAAAATTTCCACAAAATTGAATTAGGATGTTTTATTCCAAAGCATGAAAATAAGATAAAAGGTGATAAATAAATACCCATGTTACACCTATCCTCCGTGAGCTGCACTGGCTCCCCATTGGTCTCCGGACACGCTTCAAGGTGCTAGTCGTTACTTTTAAAGCCCTACATGGTTTAGGACCTGGCTACCTGAGAGACTGCCTCCTGCCATTTACCTCCCAAAGACCAATAAGATCACACAGATTGGGCCTCCTCCGGGTGCGATCGGCGGGTCAATGTCAACTGGCGACACCCCCCCGGGGGGGAGGGCCTTCTCTGTTGCTGCCCCGGCCCTATGGAATGATCTCCCCGTAGAGATCCGGACCCTCACTACTCTTCCGGCCTTCCGTAAAGCTACTAAGACCTGGCTGTTCCGGCAGACCTGGGGCTGTTGATCAGCATCCAGCCCCATTTTAAGTGGTATGTATGTTGTGTAATTTTAAATAATTGTACTTTTATTTTTAATTTTTTATTCCCTTGTTTGTCTGTAAGCTGCCCAGAGTCCCCTGGGAGTGGGCGGCATACAAATGCCAATAAACTTCCAAACTTCCAAACTATATATACAACCAGACAAAACTTCTTCCTCCTTGGAACTCTTGTCCACTGAAGTGTTTCAATAGTGAAATTTAGGGAATGAAAATATATTTTCGTACAAATAAATAAGACAGTAATATTGAATCAATACAGTAATACTGAATCCTATTTTACAATGATTTTACAGTATATACTTCCAATAATCAGATCATGCGAACAGCAAACTATTTTTGATGTTTCACTTTTCTAAAGACTCCTTTTTAAAAAAATCTTCATGAAACTAAGTTATTTTGTCTTCTCCCGATTGTACTATGGAACAAAGCCATATTTCAACAAATTCTGTATTTGTGGGCATTTTCATTTTTACTAGAGATGGTGCCTGACATAGTCCCTGCTTTCCAACTATTTTTTATTCAGCCCAGCCTGGGGGGAAAGCAGCTGAATGCAGTATTGGCAGCACGATGCTCTCAGTGGGTTTGCTGTTATATATAACAAACCACACATGCTAGACTGATCTAGCACCATGGAGAAAAGAAGGCATTTCAGGCTTCTCAATCCATATGCTAATAGTTCAAAAATTAGTCTTTACTTGCAAATAATCACTCTGAAAGGTTCTTTTGTAAATGAATACATTCCTACAAATACATGGGAGGATGGACCCGAAGCTAGGAATTTTCGCACAGCTTCTCTGTGAAAGAAAGCGAGGCCATTTGTTCATGAAAATCCTCAAAGAACAGGCAATAAACTCAGTGACTGTTAAGCCTGAAATGAGAACATGAACATTAATTGATGAGCATTCATCAGTCATTGATTGGTTTAAATTAACCAATGACTGGCTGAAAATGTCCTCTGCAAGCTTCAGAAGCCAAATACAATGTCAAAGACATTTTATAAAATCTGAAGATGGTAAGAATAGATGGTTATGTGACAGAACTCAAAATCATGATGTTTGTGTATTATCTCCTGGGACATAAGCAATGAGAAGTGCAATTTCAAACTTAAGAGGCATCTATAAATGAGAAATCCTGAAATGGAAAAGGCTTGGTCTGGCAAATGGGAAAACATAATTATGATTTTCAAAAGCGTATGCATGGTTTAATAATAATGGAATGCAAAAACAAAAACAAACACAAATCTTTTCATCAGGGGGAAAAATGTATACAGTTTTCCCCCAATCACCAATTTTCAAATGTTTTGATTTTTCCAACTTTTAACTATTGTTTCATTGTCTTAAAAAGCTCTCAAAACATTGGAATTCTTCAACTTCTGTCAGGTTTGTACGTCCTCTTGATCATCATGGTTCCAGATTGGAGACATTCTTATCCGAAAATATTGACTGAAAAAAGCTACATACAGTAGAAATAATCAACTGATAATGAGAAGCTGTTCGCCGTTATCTCATTGACATAATTTAAGAAAATAGAGGAGGCATTGTTAACGAAAGCTGCACCCAGTTCAAACTGTTACAGTACATACTTACGCTTTTTTATAAGTAATCCTTAACTTATGACCAGTTATTTAATAACCATTCAGAGCCTCAGAAAGTGCAATAATAAAATGTCCTGTCCCTCCTGCAGTCACATGAATGCATTTTGGGTGCTTGGCAATCAGCTGATATTTATGATTAACTGCATGTCCCATAATTAGGTGACTATGATTTGCTTTTCTTTTCTTTTTGCCAGATTCCAGCATTATTATTATTATTTTTGCTAGCTTCTGGCAAACCACTCACCCTATTCATCAGAAGTATGGATTCATATTTACAATCATGTGATTTGTTTAATAACCAACCATAAAAATCATCTCAAAATTAAGTCCAGGCACATAGGTGCCTCGTCTTATGACCATTACAATTTATGATCAAAATTCTGGTCTCAATTGCAGTTAAGTCAAGGATGCAGAAGTAAGATCACCATGTTTAATCAGGCTTAACAGAATTACACAGAACTTCCCATCAGATAAATGAATATAAGGCTGCATATAATATGAAGAGGCTGGAAATAACTGGCCCATTCCTTCCCCTTCTCCTTTAATTCTTTCCCCTCTCTTTTGTATTCAAGAACTATGGAGAGCAAAGAAATTAAAAACAGTGGAGATAACCAGTGTGAATAAACATTATAATTTTTTCTACTCTTTTAATTTGATATAAAGCACTACTCTGATAATTGCATAAAGTAATAAGGGCAGTATTTTTTTTTGATACATCTAAATAGGTATTCTAAGAACTAATTAATTTTAGGAAGCACTTATAATTTAAACAATCAAACTAATTTGCTAGAAAAACAAAAGATTCAATTAAAAACATCTAATAGTACATTTAGAGGCCTTATTTCATTTTTTAAAATTCAGCTGGCTTTCTCCATCTCATCATGCTAACAATTACATAACATAAAGCATTATTTATTAAATGTGTGGGTTGAGTACAGATTTTACGAAGAGTCCAGAGAATTCTTAAACATTAATTGCTCTTATCATTTTCTAAACACAGGCATCTTTGCCCACATAAATTATTTTTCTTAATCGCCAGGTAGGCGATTTTTTTCTGCGGATCTACTACCGGTACATAAATTTTGCTACATAAATTGGTGATTATATTTTATTACAGTTTATTGAAATGTAAATCGTGACCTTTCATAATAAGGTATCTGGAGTATATTTAAAATTTTACAAAAAAAAATTCTCACATACCTTAAATTACATTTGCGTACATATTCTAGTATGCTGTGCATCCACCTATTGGGTAGTTTAACTATTAACCCAGCTGCAAAGTACTTTAACAAGGGTCTCTTATGCATTTAATTTTGTGCTATAGCAGGAACTATTTGACTGCTAGGTTGTATGTTCACCTTTCAGAACAATTCTTGTAAATCCACATATGATATACATACATGGATAACAGAATATTCAGTAAATTGCCAGAATATGATTTAAAAAAAAAATAACTTTAATTGCTGATAATACTTTTACAAAATAATTCTTTTACAACAAATAATAATTCTTTTGCAGTGAAAAGCTAGTTTGGTGTAGGGCAGAGGTGGGTTCCTACCAGTTCGCACCTATTTGGTAGAACTGGTTCATCAAATCTACCAGACCGGTTAGAAGAGGTTCCACCAGTGGACCTGGAAAGCAGGCCACACCTACAGAAGAGGTTCCAAAAAATTTTGAAACCCACCACAGCTAAAGGGTTAGGGATGCAAGGATCTTGTAACTTGACAGCTTTAGGATTTGCATGCTTCATGCCAGAGTTCCTGAGCCAACGTGACTGGAGGAGGAATTCTGGGAGTTGAAGTCTACAAGTCTTAAAGCTGTCAGGTTTGAAGACCCCTAGTTTTTTTTCTAAAGGGTTAGGGGTACAAAGATCTTGTAACTTGACAGCTTTAAGACTTGCATGCTTCAATGCCAGAGTTTCTGAATAGCTACTTGGACCGACCTACTAATTCATAATTTCATATCCGGTCACATGGGCGGCAAGCCACTCCCATCTGGTCACATGGGTGGCAAGCCACTCCCACAAAGGAGGCCACACCCACAGAGTAGGTTCAAACAATTTTTGAAACCCACCACTGGTGTAGGGCAGGGGTATCCAACTGGCGGCCCGAGGGCCAGATGCATCACGCACAGGCCTTCCCCCCCCCAGCTCCACAAAGGGAAACATTGTGATACATCACGTGACGGCAACGTGACGCAAAGAGTTTGACACCCGTGGTCTAGTGGTTAAAGCACCAGGCTAGAAAGCAGGAGAACATGAGCTCATTTCATGCGTAGCCATGAAAACCAGCTGGCTCACCTTGAGCCAGTTACTCTATCTCAGCCCAACCCAACTCACAAAGTTGTTGTTTGTAGGGAAAATAGGAAGAGGGAGCTGTGTTGGATATGTATATCACTTTGAGTATTTTTTTAAAAAACAATAAAGATAGGTTATAAATAAATATTATTTTAAATACCTGTTCTGTCCCCCCCCTCCTCCGCTCGTTAACAAACGGCAGGCAAACAAACTTAAAAGGAACTTTCTTTATCAGTTCTCGGCTCAGACTGGCTTCGAGCCCAAAAATAACATAAATACAGTCTCTGACCAGATAACAGAATACAAAACAAATCTCTCTTACGGCAACACAAGTTGACAAAACGAAAGCAAAGCACTTCTTCCAAAGTCTCTATGAATCAGGGTTACAGAAATCAAAGCACTTCTCCAAGTGTATCTTCTTGAATCAGGTTTACAGAAAACAAAGCACTTTTCCAAGTGTATCTTACATAAACCACGATGATCAATGTTGAACGAACCAAGGAACGTTGACTCCTGCAACTAGGGCGTGGCACCATCCATCCTTTTATCCCCAGAATATCCCCTAACGAACCCTAGCTGCATAATTAATCTTGCATCCTGAAAAGACTCACAGAAGACGATACCAATGTAAATTAAAGGAAACACAGACAAAACAGAATGTGTATGTATAATTATTAGCAATTGTATACACTCTACAGCATGCAATAAAACTAATCCTGTTGCTGTGAAAATTTTCCTTAATGAGAATTTGTGAAATAGCACATCTGATGGACTGAAAATACTTCAATATGATTTATCTTTCCTTTATAAATGGCACCGTCTTTTGTTTAAACTTTAAATAAAGTTGTATAAAGTGTATTATACAAAGTTCAGATCTGAGAAAGCACTTGGTCCTCCACATGTGGCCGAAGTGCGGCCATTAATTACCTCAGTCAATATATTCTAATAACGATTTTGCAATAAGGTAAAGGGCCCAAAATTGTCCACTATGAAGTACAATGATTTATAACAAGAGAGGTCAGCCTGGTTCCTTCACAATATTTTGAATGACAACTTCCTCTGACAACTGGAGGAGGAACTTTAGTTTGCTTGCCCTCTGGTTTTATATCTCAAAAGAAAAGAAAAAAATACTTTAAATTTTTAGGCAGCTTCAATCTTTTTAGATATAGTAACTACAATAGAAATGTGTACATTGGCTGTATTATTGTCTATGTTTTTCTTCTCATGATGCTATTCATATAAGCTTGTTTCAACCATGAACAACCTAACAATATGATTTGAATTATCACCAAGTAGCAATAGCAATAGCAGTTAGACTTATATACCGTTTCATAGGACTTTCAGCCCTCTCTAAGCAGTTTACAGAGTCAGCATATTGCCCCCAACAACAATCCGGGTCCTCATTTTACCCACCTCAGAAGGATGGAAGGCTGAGTCAACCCTGAGCTGGTGAGATTTGAACAGCCGAACTGCTGAACTGCAGTCAGCTGAAGTAGCCTGCAGTGCTGCATTTAACCACTGCGCCACCTCGGCTCGGCAAGTAAACCTGACCAACCTTTTAGAAAGTGGACAACCAGAATAATGGAAGCTGATTTTCATTTCTACTAGCCCTAGAAATTTTTGCATCAGGTATTTTAGTTCAGCTTCATTTTTAACGAATACAAGGAATATTATTTACATTCTATGTGCATTCTATTGAATCTTGTTTAGATTATGCAAAGTTAAAGACTATTTTTTGGAATGACATTCAAGATTTTTAAAGAAACATCTTAAGTTCTCAGTCTCACCACATGATCTTGAACCAGCCAATTGTGTATACTCTATAGTAGGGGAATACAACTTTTATTTTATATAATTACTATGGAAGTGGGAGAAAAGATACACTCTCTAGCATCCAGAAGCTACCTACTCAGTTAGATTAGTTACACCAGAAAAAAACTGAAGCCTTTTAACATAGTATTTGGATTATATGGCAAAATAGAACGTTCAGACAGGACTTGCTTTTTCAACAAGAACAGTAACAAACATCCTGATATTTATCAGTTTTCATCCTGATAATTTTTTACTTAGGAAACAGCTGCCTTCCGACATACACATTTAGGCAAACTATTGATCAAGCACTGACAGATCTCTTCCTCCACTTTTTTTCTGGATGATAATCTGTTTCCTCATTTCCCTTACCTGGTGAAGGGAATTAAAAGAACTGTGAAACTTAGTGCCTAGGAAAATGCTGAGATTTATTGAGGAGAAAATATTGAGGATAAAAAAAATATCCAATTCAATGCTTTGAAAAGCTGATAGATAACTACCGGTATACTTAGCTTTGTGGGATCTATTTTGCTTTTTACTAATTAACTAGGCTAGACAGAAATAGCGACTCAAGTGGGCAGACGTATGGTAAGAATTAAAGGGATGCTTCTGAGCATATATTCAACTATGACTGATATCAAACCAAGAGCCTAAAGTTCTTTCATTTAAAAAAAAAATGTTCCCCACAGTACTTTTTCAGCAACTGAATTTAGGAGAAAATGTGTTTTAGTTGTTGCTACAGTATTTTAGGTCATTTGGGACCTAGAAAAATTGAACATCTGCTGGCAATAGTTTATAAATCTATAGATCTAAACCAGACTTGAGGTATTGTAGTTTTATTAAAACAGAGCAATCCAAGGTTTACAAATAACACATAACCCAAGCTAAGATTTCAATTTAAAGATTTCAGATTAGCACAGCTCTTATCTACTACTCTCCAATATGTTATCACCAGTGCAATGTTGAGTTTTGCTTTCCTTTCTATGGGAGACATTAGTGGCAGGAAATTAAGTTAAATTAGTTTTGTTTTCTACATCTGCAATATTTCCCATTTCCTACTAGAGAAAATTCTCTAATTTCAAATCTAACTTTCTTTTTGGTGTTGAAGACTGTATTCTTACAAAAACTTCTATAGTACTGATTGCCATTTAACAATTCCAAAGGAGTTTTATTTTGGTTACTATGGAAAGAAATGGAAGATCAATAAGCATTAATTTTTGTTAATAGCAAAATGTTATCTGCAGAGAATGTTTAGAATTAAAATTAATAAGGAAAGGCAAATTAAATTGCATTATAGGGATACCATAATGACATCAACTGCATTGAATAGGCTGGATGCTTCATGTATAACTAGCCTAACTAATTTAAGATAAATTGTGATTTATTTTTGTAAAAATCAAAGAAGATTTAAAAAGCTATTCTAATAGGCTAGATGGGAAGAAGAAATGAATTTCACTCTATTCCAATGATGCCAAAAATTCTGGTCATTGCATTGAAAACTGATTTAGACACAATTGCTGGGCAGATGTATGAAATCGAAGAGTTTTATGAAATTAGCTATTTAGAGAAGTACACAGTGGAACTTTACTGTATCTATGTCTAAATGACATAACCAAAAAGATAATTTAGTTCCTAAAATCTTGAAATGATGTTCTTTGATACATTGCAGTGTAATTAGCAGTCAGTGTCCATCTGTTTATGTTCATTTGTTACAGGAGATGGTTCATTCAAAGTGAAGTTTGGAAGCCACATTCAAATTAAATATAACTCCATTAGTCACTTTGCATCTCTCCCCATTATATCTTTCTGTTCTGACCCCCTCCTCCATCCAGTAACGAAAGTCAAGACAAGCATAAAATGGAATGTCCTTTAATAACAAGACCAGAATCTCGGTGGCTGAAAGCCACATAAACAAACAGATAAGGACCTTGGCAGCAAGTCCAACAAACCTTGGCAGCAATTCAGACTAACTCTGGCAGCAATCCAGCCTGCCAAGTTCGTTTCTCTTTAGTCCAAGTGTTGACTTCTGCAAGAAGGGCGTGGCAGAAGCAGTCTCTTTAATAATCTGGAGAGGAGCTTAATGACCATCAGCTGAGTGTAATTACCTCATGTAATTACATAGTTGTTCCAGTAGCCCTTCCACCGGCCTGCATCCTGGAACAACTCACTGTTGGTTTCTGGATCACTCTCTCTTGTCTCCTCCCCACTGATCCAAGGCTCAGGCACCACCTGGTGGCCAACCAGTCTCTCTGTGCCCTGCTCGGAGTCGGAACCCTGTCCAGGGTCCTCCACATCCTCCAGGGCCGACTCATAGGGCCCCTCGCTGTCGGAGTCTGGTGGAAGCTCCAACGGCTCCTGCCAGGCCACAACATCTTTCTATGGAAAAAAATGAAACAATATACAGTAATATTTTTAGTAGACATGTTTGCCTGGCATGCCTTTCTGCATTAACAGACATCAAAGATCACTGAATCACAGAGTTTCTTGATACTTTTGAATTGTTTAGGTTGTAAAAATTGCAGTTTGTGCGTTGAACTAGCTACATATTCAGTCTTTCTCTCACCAGGATTTGAGATCTGACCACATACATGGAACACCCCAATATTTGCCAGCTAGCTAATTTATTAAAGTCTTGCTATGGTTTCAGTTAAGGATTCAGAGTAACTAATATTAATTAAGCACAGAACTATTTTGCCTACTTCCTGCCCTAAGGTTATCTGAATGTATAATGCTGTCAAAGGATAGCATTCGATTTCATTGGGTAAGCTTGTCATTCAAATATGCTGACAGAATAAAATTAAAACCTATAGCTATGATGCAGACACCATTCTGGTTGAAGTATAAGAGTTTAAAGAACCCTCATGAGAGCCATACCAGAGGTCCAGCACAAAGACTGATTATGTATTTAAAGCACAGGAAGTAGCAAGGTGTGTAATCTCTGTGACATGCTAATGTATTAAACAAAGCTTTAAAGCTTCAATACTGAAAGTGTTTGGTAGCAACAGGATTGCAATTCAAGCAATCTGTAACTCTCAGATTTTTCGGGTTGTGTTGCACAGCCCCACTTGGGATCTCTGAACTGCACTTAAACTCAATGATCATGGCTAGCTTGAGAATGGGCACAAAGAGTTACTGGGAATAAAATATTCCTCTCCCTCCCAATGGCTCTACTGCAAATCCCTTAGCCCATCATCTCTGTTCTACAAATGCATGCCCCGGGGCAGAGGTCAATAATACTTGAATAAAAGCCTGGGGCAAGAGAGAGCCAATGGAGTATGAATTTACACTCCTCCAGAAAGCAGCTCAGGGACAACCAATCTCTGATAAACAAAGGTCATTTTGGCACAGGTGTTGGATGCTGGAAAGTGACAATCCCTTGAAATCACACCAGGCCTTCTGGGATTGTTTAGAGGCAACAGGTGTCTTAACCATTCCAGCATATGCCTATCCATGCAAGAGAGGCTAAGAGACCCGGTGCATGAGAACATCTAATATGTTAGAGAACACAGGTTAAGTCCTTGATAGTTTGGTTAGCTGTAATGTAACTATCCTCTGCTACCAAATGTGATGTTCCCGTGGTTCGTCCATGATGCCAATGTGGAGAAAAGACAGGACACGACCTTTCTCGGGACGGAGTGACCAAGATTGGTGTCTGGAAGCCCCTTTTATTGAGATAGGACAAAGGCAGGAGGAGCAATAGCATGTGATTAAAAACAGCCTGTAAAAGTACAATTTCTAATCTACTACTCAGGGAAGTTCTGTCTATATATGGTCAAATCCTGGACGTCATTGGTAGGGCACATCTCAGGATGTTATGTTATGAACTATCAGGATATTATGGAGTTTTAGGAGTTTGTTTTCTCCTGTGTGGTTCAGCGTGGCTCTGCATGCCCTGGTATGAACTGGGCCATGGGTGACCCACACCTACACAAGGAACTATATTATAACAGTTAGTGACCCTTCAAAGTTACAATGTGACTTATAAAAAATGTGACTTATGACTGTTTTTTCACAGTTACGACCTTTGTAGCATCCCCATGATCATGTTAAGTTTAGGTTTTAGGTTTATTCGATTTATATGCCGCCCTTCTCCTAAGGACTCAGGGCGGCGTACAACATTAAAAGAAACACATAATACAAAAGTTAAAAAGAAATTAAATAGGATATCCCAAACCCAATTAAAATTGACAATGACATTTTTTTAAAAAGAATTCAAATTCAAATTAACAGTAATCAATAATTTGTTTTGTTTTGTTCAGGCCAGACTGGCTTGCTGGAAAAGCCAACTTTTTAGGGCACGTCTGAAGGACCGGAGGTCGGGGATTATATGATCAGAATTCAGATGCAAGGCAACTGGATCATCATAGTCATGACTTTGGCCACCTTCTCAAAGTCAATAGGGAATCCAGATTCACTTAACCACCACACAGCTACTCATTTTATGAACTGCAGCACTTGGCAACCGTGGAAAGTCATAAAACGGGGCAAAACGAACGAAGCGTTGGGCTCAATTGTGGTCGTAACTAGAGGGCTACCTGTGCATTCAACAGAAAGGTGTCTCCCCCACGCCAACTCGTCCTTTTGAGAAAACTCCGCGCAAGGAATTAAAACGTAAAAGAAACCTACGCCGAGTCGGCCAGCTTCAACGTGGTTTTTGCCCAGCGGAGTAATTGTGGTTGGGTGTTTGTTTTTTTGTCCCTACGGGGGGCTGCTTATAAGGTCTCTGGCAGAGAAGAGGGGAAAGATGCCTGCATCTTTACAAGAAGGGCCTTTAGAAAAAGAAAAAGGAAGAAAAAGGCGCCCGCTATTTTTTTTTCCTCCCCTCCCGCCGGGAGCCTCCGTTCGAATTCTGAGCGGGTCGCATTGTGACGCCTGAATGGTTGCCGCCAGTGTGGCTCCCGCTCAGGTCAGCTCGGCTCCCGCGCGGGCTCGGCGCAGTCAAGGCGCCGCAAACCAACCAAGAAATGGGGTTCCGCAAAACGGGAGGCGCGTGCACGCTCGCCTTCTTGCTGAACCTGCTGTTGAACCTGCTGCTAGCCGAAGATGAGCACGGCCACGGCTTCCACGAGGAGCACGAGCCCGGCTTCCACGAGGAGCATGGCCACGTCTTCAACGATGAGCACGGCCACGCCTTCGGCCTTGAGCACGACCTCGGCTTCAACGACTCGCTGTCCCTGGAAGCGGCTTTGGCCGAGCCTATCGTGAGGCTGGTGGACTCGGGTGAGGGACCCGGGGCGGCGCAAAAGGGAGAGGCAGAGCTTGGGAGCGAGCGCGGCTTACCGACGCCCAGCCTTTCGGAGGTTTTCCCCGAAAAGGAGGAGCCCGCAAAAGGCGGGCTGTCGAGAACCACGCTTGTCCCTTGGTTTAAGAAGGGGCAGGATGGCGGCTGGGGATCGTGGAACACAGAACAGCTTCAGGGGGAAACCTGCATATATTAATATATCTTCCTGGTGTTGCTATTCTCACAATGTGTGCTCCATCGCTGCTACAGAATAAATGCAGTGTTGGATTTTGAAAGTTAAAATTAAAAAGAGGCCCCATAGAAAGATATACATTCTATTTCTTAAAAGCAGCTTTACATTCAAAAGGTCAAGTAATAATTTAAAATTTAAGCAAAGAATGTACACGAAATATATCCTTGGGTAACTAAATTGAGGCAGAGTCCAGCCTGCTTCACATTATTTGCTGGTCCAACTATATTTCAGGTGAACAGCACTAAAAAATTTAGGAAATACATTTTACTCCAATTAGGTAACTACATCTTACCAGCTTGCGGTAATTCATCCTTTTGCAGGTGAAAATTTGACAGAACCTAAAGAAGTAGAATTTGGAGAATGCACTGTTACGTGTGGTAAGCATATATATATAAATAATGCTAAGGATAGTTTTTAAAATTGTTTTGAGTTGCATTTCCTTATTTACTTCATGGTGATTTTCAATAATTGTTAGATATAACTTACAAAAACAATCCAGTTGATTGTCATTAGAAATTTAGGTCAGATGTGTTGTTAATTTCACAGCCTGTAAGCTCCTTTTAAAAAAGCAATTTATTGGCTATGAGCTGCTTTCACCAAAGTAACAATTTCCCTCTATTTGTGAACATCTGTGAGATGTTCAGAAGCTGAAAGACCTTCTGATGCATCATCTCACAGATGTCTTCCCACTTACAATATTGCCAGCTCTTATTAGCACAAATCACTTCTCCGCTGTAGCCTATTCAGCACTTATACAATTTATTAGTTGTGTTATGGGAAGTTCTGGCCTCAGAAGGAGTGGAGGGTTTTTTAGAAGCAGAGTGCTCATTGTCTAGTAACAGATGTCTGGCTTCATGCAGAGAAGAACAAATCGGATAGGTGTTTCTCTCAGTGTATTTATTTCTTAGGTAGCTGAGATAGAAAACAACCTGGCTTGTTAGTTGTTGGATTTATGCAGTAAAACAGGAAATATCCTCTATCCAATGCAGTTAGTAATACTAATATTTAAATTGTATATGCACATACACCTTAAATTCATACCTGCCACCCAGTTGGTATCTATTTTATAGTCAAATGTTCTCTATTCTTTCTGTATCCAAATGATTCAACAAGTTTTATTTTGATCCACATATTATCCCAGTTCTTTTCATTATACAATGGTTAGGTTTTTGGCTATTACAATAGGATTGCTAGCAGTAACTCATATCTGTAACTCATCCTCTTTTAGAGTTTTTCTCCTCCCCCTGCTTAATCAATAATCTTTTGTTTCCGAAAAAATATTTTTATGGTCCTAGCTTTATGTAGCTATAACCTGCTGTTATAAACATTTTGATGACTTCTGTATTTCATTTAAGAATTCTTTCTTTCTTTCTTTCTTTCTTTCTTTCTTTCTTTCTTTCTTTTTTTTTTTTTGAATCACTGGTGACTTCTGGTGACTTCCTAAACAGTTTTCTTTGCAAGGTTTTTCAGAAGTGGTTTGACATTGCCTCCTTCCTGGGATTGAGAGTGACCTAGTGGCTTTGTGCCTAAAGTGGAATTAGAATTCATGGTCTTTTGGTTTCTAGGTGCTTTAATCACTGGTGCCTTTAATCACTACACTAAATTGTCTCTCTAGAAACTCTGCAGTCAAATTAATATATATCATCTTTGATGGCAAGATTACCAAGTGGGTAACCTGTTATCTTTTTTTCTGTTTCTTCCCACGTTGCAAAAACCTACATTTTCCTGCCTAAAAGTAGCCTTTTTTCTATGGAAGAATGTTTCCTGTTCTTTTCAAGTTGCTATTTCTAGAAGCTCTTGCTATTTCATTCTAATCCACTTAAGAACTATCTCTGTCTCTCCTTGATCTTCAGAAATTGGTTGTGAAATACATACCTATGATCCAAAGGGTTCTGTTTAAAATCTATGTACGGTAATCATTTGACTATTTCCTTCAGATGGATTCTGAATGCTTCCATTGCCTTAGAAATATCCAGTCACTTGACTAGTTTCTACAGGGTTTGTATTTATTGTAAATAGATACATAGGTTGTGTGGAATGGGAATATAGGTGTGGATTGGGAGTATATGAGATTGCATAGTTAGCAAGCACTCCCAACAGCCAGAATTACATTATATATATATAAAATTTAGTAGAATGAATGTCAGAAAAACCTTGATAGTTATAGACCCTGGATTATAATTTGGATGATAATAACACAAGAGCAAGGATGGGATACCAGAGTATGTTAGCTATCTAAAAAGGCCTTAGGAAGTGAATGGAGACCATTATCTCTCCCATCCCATCTATACTTTCCAAGGACTAGAAGAATTCTTTGTTATCTTTCTGATGTGGCTGTTGCTTTCCCTTCCTCCCTACTATCTTTGTCATCATCAGTTTTTGCTACACTCTGTGTCTATGAAAAATATGCCATAGGCTTGCAAAACAAGAAAAATATTTTCAATAAAAGTGTCAATTCCTAGCCATTTACATTTCTAGTTATTGTATATTTAAGTTGAGCCATATTCAGCCGTGTTGTAGAATCCTTATTTTGTGACAGTTCCAGTAAAAATTGTTGCTTCCCTCTGTCACTTGAAGTAATGTTTTATGACTTACACATAGTCCAAGAAATATTATAGTATCCATCAAGTTGTGCTCAATAGATTCAAAAGTATAAAACACCCCAAGTTATTTTTGGTATGCCTAAAGTATAATTCAGTATTCCAATAATTATTCTGTTTATCTCTAGGTCAACAAAACAATTTTTTTTTTTAAAAAATCATCTTTGCTCTCTGTACTGTTCAATAAACAAATGTCTCTATAATGGATGATAATCTGATAATTTGCTGCGACTAAACATCTTTCCTCCCTCGCATTATATGTCATTTTAGCAAGCAGAAAATGCAGTATTTGGCATAAGAGAGGGAAGAACAAAGCAAAGTATCATAGCACTTGTGTTTAATATCTTTACATTTTAAAAAATGGCATGGCATTGCTAAATGAAATATTGACAATAGAAATTTGAGATTCTTTATGTGATTTGAATTGCAAATATGTGTATACCTCTTCTGTTGGCTGGAATCCTCTGCATAACTAGGAAATATGTGCTCCTAATTGTTTTTTACTTAATCCTGAATAAAGATGATAAGTGAAAATAATCGGAAATGATATATAGGTAGTCCTCGACTTAACAACAATTCTTTTAGTGACCATTCAAAGTTAAAACAGCATTGAAAAAAGTGACTTATGACCATTTTTCACATTTATGGCCATTGCAGCTTCCCTGTGGTCATGTGATCAAAAACTCAGATGCTTGGCAACTGGCTCATATTTATGGTGGTTGAAGTGTTCTGGGATCACTTGATCACCTTTTGCGAACTTCTGACATAAAGCAGAGATAAAACTCACTTAACAGCTGTTAAGTGCCGAGGTGGCGCAGTGATTAGGGTGCAGTACTGCAAGCCACTTCAGCTGACTGTTACCTGCAGTTCAGCGGTTCTAATCTCACCGGCCCAAGGTTAACTCAGCCTTCCATCCTTCCGAGGTGGGTGAAATGAGGACCCAGGCTGTGGGGGCAATATGCTGACTCTGCAAACTGCTTAGAGAGGGCTGAAAGCCCTATGAAGCGGTATAGAAGTCTAACTGCTATTGCTATTGCTATTGTCTCACTTAGCAACAGAAATTTTGGGCTCAATAGGCAATAGTGGCTTGTGCCCCATTGCATCAGACCCATGGCTTGTAGGGCAACAATTCATTCATTTGGACTGCTGGACTTTGCATAGCCTGTTCATGGCTACACTTCAAAAGTAGGCTTGGTTTTGGGGGAGATAGGATTTTTTAAAGAGGAAAAATTGGTCTATTAAAATTTTGCAAGTTCTAAAGCACCAGCTTTGCCTCTTGACCAATTTCTCCCACGCCAAACTTGGTACTGTTTTGTTCAGGTTTTGGAGTGTTACTGTGATGATGAACAGAGTCCCAACCCTATTCATGTAAATTATTTCCAGAATTCCATTGAAGTACATATTGCTCTAGCTCCAGTTACCAAAACTGGTATATTTTGTCAGATAAATAGAGAATGTTTGGCTATTTACCTTAAGTAACACTTTGCCCACTGGCCAGTTAGATGTGCTGTGTGTTCTTGATTGGCCCTTTACTGCTCAAGTTCCCATCCTTTCCTTTGCTAATTTGGCTGAATGCAGGCAGAGATTTTTTTTTAAAGTTACTTACTTGCCTGTAGCTTTAAGCACTGAATAGTAGAAGTTTGTGTCCTTCTGCCTCACCTCTGAACTTTTTAATATAAAATAGGCAAAGTGGTTGAGATCATTATTATACTGTATTATAATTAAGAGCCGAGATGACACAGTGGTTAGAGTGCAGTACTGCAGGCCACTTCAGCTGACTGCTATCTGCAGTTTGGCGGTTCAAATCTCACCAGGCTCAAGGTTGACTCAGCCTTCCATCCTTCCGAGGTGGGTGAAATGAGGACCCAGACTGTGGGGGCGATATGCTGACTCTGTAAACCGCTTAGAGAGGGCTGAAAGCCCTATGAAGCGGTATATAAGTCTAACTGCTACTACTGCTACTACTACTGTATTATGACCAGTGGTGTACTGAAGTTACTACCAGGTTGCTGATCATTAAAATTTTCTGGTGTTTGGCAAGCTGCTGAGAACCAAACTGAGCTACGATACCTGGCATGCTATTCAGTTGACAACACAGCAGTGGCACTGGAGTCATCAGTATCAGTGAGGCCTAGAACTGTGTGGAAAATGGGGTGGGAGGGGAACTTGTTGTTAAATATTCACCTGCACACCACTGACTGTGGCTATTCAAAATCAATCATCTCTACAAAAATTTAATTAAAATAAACATCTTACTCCAGAGAATGTAAATTTGAATACTTGATGGAAATAGTTTTGCCCATCGAAAACCGCCACAAGTACAGATCATGCATTCCATTATCATCACTCTAAAATGAGGATGAAATTTATTTCAACATCTTAGACCAGGGGTTCCCAGCCTTTTCTATACCCTGCACCCCTAGAATGCTTCTGATATATTCTCGCCCCCTTACAAAAGTAAATCATATACGCATATAATTATGCGCATACACTATAATTTTGAAACTTCTAAACCAGTGATGGCTAACCTTTTTGTCGCTGTCTGCCAAAAGTGCACCCACGCAACACCGCGCCCACGTACATGCACCCATAATGTAATGCATGCGCAGCTCCCTGCACCCTGTTTTGGGCTTGGAAGGCCTCCTGCACCAACCTAGTAGCCAAAATGAGGCACGGGGGTGCCACGCGAGGGCCCAAAATGCAATGCAAACGCCCCTGTGCATGCGCCCTGCCCCCACGCATGCGCCCTCCTGTGCATGTGCACTCATCCCTTGCCTGCGCCCCGGCTCCTGTGCATGTGCGGCAGAGAGCCAAAGACCAGCTGGCCAATAGGCGCGTGTGCATGCACGGTGGAGCTCGGCTGGGGCGATGACTGGTGTGCCTGCAGTGAGGGCTCTGCATGCCACCTGTGGCACACGTGCCGTAAGTTTGCCATCAAGGTTCTAAACCCAAGTTTTTGCACCCCCTGGAATATTGTTTCACACCCGCGGGAAACCCGTCTTAGACATTAATTTTAAAAACCCTGTAAAACATATAATCCATTCAAAGGAACAATTTAACAGAAATCCATGCTATTCCTAAGCATACCATACACATACAGAGTCATACACACAAACACTATTAGTGAATAATTTAAAAATATCATTTGTCTTACAAGAGTTGTTTAGAGGTTCAGATGAATGTGACATCTGAAACAGCCTTAATTTGTATCTTCTTTCTGGAACTCCTAGATCCCATAACGTGTTCACTATTCTGATTTTTCCATTGATATCAATAAGCATTAAGGATGCTCAGTACCTGATTGGGAATGAGCTCATCAGAGCAAAAATGCTTCAGGCACCAGATGGTGGGTGCTTTGAAAGGCCAGGTTCATGAAAGCTGCAAGCTAACGTTGATATTTAAATTTTAATTAACTTGTTTGTTTCAGTAGTGTACAAAATGAAAGTGTGTATCAAATTCAACTAAAAAGAGAACGTTTTTGCATTGGGAGATGGTGATTTTATGAGATTAGGATTTAAGGTGCATTTTAATTTTAAAAAGACTTTTTTTTCTGAAGGCCTTTAGATTTTTGGCACTTTTGTTTTAAAAGATGGGATTTCCAAAGAGAGGAAATTAAAATACGGGGACATATAGAGATATATAAATAAAACATACAGGTACACACATACTCTTTTTAATCATTTTGATCAAAGGTATTGGCATTCGAGAAGTTATATTAACCAATGGATGTCCTGGAGGTGAAACAAAGTGTATTGTTCGTGTTGAAGAATGCAGAGGACCAGCTGATTGTGGCTGTAAGTCATAATGCAATGATACATTCTAGTTAGCCTATAAGAATTCTATGGCTCCCTTCCATAATAGCATGCATTTATTATAAGGCTGGTTATTTATTTACTTAAACTTATAGGTCACATCAATCAAAATCAAAACTCTTGGCAGCTCTAACAATGTATAATAGTTAAAACTAAAGCGGCATTCCAAAACAGAAAAAAGAACAAATGGTAGTAGAATATCCACAGTGGCGAGAATAACACAACTAGTTAGCAAAAACAATACAGAATGCACAACAGGAAGCCAGATCACAAGCTATCCTTGTCTAGAACCTGCATGTAACCCTTGGGGAATAGCATCGTTGCCACCACAGGACTGGTCACCACAGTGCCATATGCCACTTACCTTCAGGTGGTGTGTACTCTTTCTGTTGACAGGCCTACCTGAGATTCATCCAACTCTTACCATGCTTCCATTCTTGAAATGGTTTTGGAGAATGCTCTTCTGTAGCTAGCCCCCCAAAACCACCTGAAAGCACACTTTGCGCTTGTGCAATTTTGGGAGACCTGGCAAGAACACAGCCCTCACTCTGACTTTCACAAGGTCTGAATACCCCATTCATTTAGCCTCTGCAGCCTCCAAAAATTGTGGAAGAATGAGGTGTGTTTTTGAGAATAGTTATCGGGTGTTGGTGAACATTCACGTATCACCAAAACCTTGTGGTGTGACACTATTGAAATGCACAATCATAGCTTTGCCATCACTGTCTTTATAAATGACAAATAGCAACCTAAATTGCATTGGATGTGGTCCTGTAATGTTTTAGATTGGAGGCACTTTTGTTAAAAAAAAGTAAGAATAAGCTGAGCTGCATGATTTTTAAAACTATTTTAATTATAATTTCCAGAGCTTTAGATGGTTGGAATGAAAAAGGAGAAGCTAACCTCAAATTGAGCTAAATTCTTGGTGATTACATGGATGTATCCCAGGAGTAAAATTCAACAGGTTTTGATAGATTCTGGAGAACTGGTAGCGGAAATTTTGAGTAGTTCGGAGAACCGGCAAATACCATCTCTGGCTGGCCCCAGAATGGGGTGGGAATGGAGATTTTGCATATCCCAGCCCCAGTAGTGGGGGGGGGGGAATGGGGATTTTGCAGTATCCTTCCCCTGCCATGCCTACCAAGCCACACCCACAGATTTGGTAGTAAAAAAAGTTGAATTTCACCACTGATGTATCCATGCAGTTTCCACATGGAAGTGGTTCACCACTGTATGCTTATAGAATGCTTCCCCCCCCCCCCCACTTCACTTCTTCAGTTTAGTTTACAGCTCTGGTGGACTCATATCCAAGTTCTAACCAAGCCCAAAAGTTTAGTTTCCCCAAAAAATTAATGTAGTACATAGTATCATGTAATATTATTTAAATATTTTAATAATATTTTAATAATGTCATAAAGTGATTATTAAAGCTGTTTTCTTGTAGGGGGCAAACCTATTTCTGAGAGTCTTCTTAGTGTGAAGATACCATGTATATTTGTACCTCCAGAAAATCGATTTCAATACATTTGGAAAATGTTGATTCCAGACCAAGTAAGTAATACTGTATGTTTGTATCTTGTGAATTTATTATGTCATTTTGCAAATTATTTCCTACATTTGTTATCTAAATTAATTTAACCATTTATTAGATAGATCTAAAATTAATGCTACTTTTACCCGATTCTAGATCAGAGAAAAAGATACAACCTTGAATGGCAAAATTCAAAGTTAACATGAAAAATATATTCAAAAGTTATTTAAAAATGGTTCATTCTTTATTGCTTTCTGATCTAAATAAGACACTATCTCTATTCCGTGTATCATCGTTCATTATATTTCCTTGAGGAAAGAATTCTTTTTATTTGCAACAAATCTCTCTCTAAATCCTTCTCCAAGTTCAACCACATTATTTTCCTCCATGCCAAATCCAGATGAATTCTGTCTTTTAAAATATTTTATTTAGGATCAAGCTGTTCAAACCCGAGGCAGAAGTAGAATATGAGAACAAACTTAATTGTAGACTATATAGTAGTCAATACTGTTAGCTAGATTTTTATAGAAATTTGTCCCCTCATCTCCACTTTTCCTTATTTAATTAAATAATAATAATTTTGATGTTAATATTTTCCTTAAACATATTTCTCTGGAATATAGTGTAAAAGAAAATCAGTGAGAGTTATAAAATTATAATTCATTCTATACTTTATCATGATTAACACTCTCTTTGACTTCCAGAAGATATTAAAACCTGGGTTTCTCTTTAAATGTTAGGTCTAGAATATGAGAAGAATATATACTGTATTTTTCAAAGTATAAGATGCACCTTTTCCCCTCAAAAAAGAGGCTAAAAACATGGATACGTCTTATACACCGAATAGAGCATTTTTGGCCTCCCAAAACCCCGACCTCTTCACCAAAATGGCCATGCATAGCTTTTAGGAGGCCTACAGGGTGCTCCTAGGGGCTGGGTAGGCAGAAATGAGCAAAAAACTGGCCATTTTTTGCTCAATTTTGCTCCCCCCCAGGCCCCACGAGTACTCTAGAAGCCTCCTAAAGGCTATTCATGCCCTTTTTTTAAAAAAGGCCAGTTTTTGCGAAAAATGGGCCGTTTTGGGGAGGTTTGCAGAGTGCAAAAACTTTTTTTTTTAATTTGCCTCTTCAAAATCTTGGTGTGTCTTATACTCCAGTGCGTCTTATACTCCAAAAAATATGGAATGTGCATTTGTTTTTATGGGATTGTAATGTAGTTACTGTTTATTTTTGTATGGATTGTTAGCAGCTGGATTTATATGTATTTAAAATAAATAAAGAAATTACACACGAGCGACCAATTTTTGACTCTCCAAATGTTGCCAAATAATTCCCAGCAATCTCTACCACTGTGGCAAATTGTGGGGTCCTTAGTGTTGTGGGTTTAAAAGAGTATAGGATCCCTTTTTGTGAACTAAAATGATAACGTGACTGGAGTATTCAAAATATTTTTGTTTTGGATATTATAAGAGACCCCAGGGAGAAAAGCACCAAACTTTTCACCAGATGTTGATGTAAATTCCTAATTACGAAATTCATTTTGTCTTTTTTATCACCTTTGAATCTATAGCAATCACTCATTATTCCTAATGATTCAGCTATTTTGGAAGTACACAGAGATACTCATCCTGTTGCATTTGAGTGCGATACAATAGAACATGATGAATTGATTGCATCTGTAAAATACACAGTTTACACCACAGCTGGTAAGTTCATGAAATTTGTAACTGTTTAGTCAGATAGTACTTCTCTTAAATGAATCTTTATAGGAAGAACCACACAGTTGTTGATGTATTTATTTTCAATTAAATGTTTAAGGTGCACAATCCTTTATGACTCCCAGCAGCATAAAATATATTAGATTTAAAATAACAATCCACACCACACAATAATATGAAAGGAGTGTCTGGAGAAAACAGCCGCTATCAAATAGATCATGTGACCCACAAAAGGCTCTCTGCTGCTTTAGACAAAGGCCCGGGGAAAGGCCCAAGTCTTAAGGGATTGTCTAAAAAAATAGATCAGAGTGGGATCTATACTGATTTGTATATGCTTCCACTTCCTGGTTCCTGTCGGGTAGCATTGCTTAATTTATGGGATCAGGAAGTTGCTAAATCTGCTGGATCACATAGCACATTTTTGTGTATGAGAGACCAGATATCTGAAATTCCATTAAAATAGGAATTTTTGGATTGGATGACCCAAAAGAATTGGCGTTTTTGTGTGTGTGTGTTTCTTTGCTGCCATCTAATCTCATCTGCAGTTCTGCAGTCCAGATATGGTGGCCATAATTTAATGGAAAACTGTTTACACCAGTGCTTGATTCATTATTCTCGTTGAGAACAATATTTGTATGGCACCAGTGCATGTTCTGCTTTATTTATTCATTTATGTTAAGTTTCAGAAATGCCCATTTTTAATTTGTATTGTATAACACTTAATATAGATTTTATCTGTAGCATTTCAGAAGACAAGAACAACAGAAGTAGCTGGTGTCACCTTACTCAGTTCTCCCCAAGCCCTTTGTAAATATCTTGAAATACAGGTAGTCCTCGGCTTACAACAGTTTATTTAGTGACCATTCAAAGTTTCAATGGCACAGAAAAAAGCGACTTATCACCTTTTTTCACAGTTACAACCTTTGCAGCATCCCCATGATCATGTGATCAAAATTCAGACACTTGGCAACTGGGTCATACTTATGACCATTGCAGCATCCCGGGGTCATGTGATCACTTTTGTCAACTTTCTCGCAAGCAAAGTCAATGGGATAGCCAAATTGACTCAACAACCAGGTTACTAACTTATTAACTGCTGTGATTCATTTAACAACTGTGGCAAGAAATGTCATAAAATGGGGCAACACTCACTTAACAACTTTTTTGTCTTTTTTAAAAAAATACTTTTTTTATTTTCCATTTTCCTAACATATAATCACATGTATACTATTAAATAGCCAATATCATATTGTATTAATTAATAATTACATCAGTTCATCTTGCCATCAACTCCCGGAAAAAAAAACCTAAAAAAGATAGAAACCAATCATTGGCTCTTCTGCTCTCCATACACCACTTTCTTCTGCCTCTCTCCTCCCCCTGCTTACCTCCTTTCTTCCCTCCATCATCCTTTTCTACTCTAATTCCCCTTCCTTTCTCCTTCTCCTTTCTCTTCTTTCCACTCCTCCTTATCCTCCTCATCTTCCTCCCCTTGCTCTCTCTCCTATCCCTCTCTTCCTATCTTTCTTCTCACCTCTGCTTCCCACTCTTCCTCTCATTCATTTGGTGTATTTCAGTTTCTGAGCAAACTCCATTCTGTGTTGATGGTATTTATACTTCCATATCCATATACTTAACATATCTTAGTTTTAAAGAAAAAATAAGAGAAGACAGTATACATGTGCAAACATATTACTTTAAGATCTAACACCCCTCATCAAGCCTAATATACTTCCCTCCCTCCCCCCCTCCCCCCCAGCCCCCCTCCCAACCTTCCCTGACTTCCCAGAACCCATACACGGTATAAATCTTTAACAAAAACAGTCTAAAATATATTTGAAAAAAGAGTAGGAAATTGATAACATCTTTAAATTGAACTTAGCTCCTCCTTGCTAGACTAACTTTAAACAATTTATATCATTCCTGATCTTAATCATAAGCTATCTGAAATTTCTTAGACCCATATTTATTTTGAGTGTAATCAATCCACTTTTTCCAGTCTCGTTTATATCTCTCATTTGAGTAGTCCTTGGGATATGCCGATATTTTAGCCATCTCAGCTAAATGACAACTTAATGAAAGAAATTTTGGGCTCAATTGTAAGTCAAGCACTACCTGTTACAGAGGAAAATTGTGGTGATACAAGTACCTGCAGGTGTCATCTTGCATTTTGCACCCAGACTATGTAATAATTCGAAGGCTTCAAATGAAACCTCCAATCAACCTTAAAAAAAACGCCCCCTTCTTAATGCTGTTCTTTTTCTATTGTAGTTATGACTTATTCTTAACTAATGGTAGGTAGTTTTATTTTTAGGAAAGCGCTTGAAAAAGCTGCTATATACACTGAGCTTATGCACCGAAGACAAATTCTTTGTGTGTCCAATCACCCTTGACCAATAAAGAATTCTATTCTATTCCATTCCATTCCATTCCTTAAGCTGCCATGGGAGGGTGGGGGGGACCAGCATGAAAACAATTTACCATATTTTTCCAGAGCATAAGACGCACCAGAGTATAAAACGCCCCAAGATTTTGAAAAGGCAAATTTAAGAAAAAATTTTTTGCACTCTGCAGACCTCCCCCAAAAAATATTTTTGTCAAAAAAATGGCCCGTTTTTCACTCATTTTTGTCCTCCCCAACCCCCAGGAGCGCTCTGGAAGTCTCCTTAAAGGCTATGCACCATCATTTTTGCGAAGGGGGTAGGGTTTCGGGAGGCCAAAAATGCTGTATTCAGTGTGTAAGACACACCCAGATTTTCACTCTCTTTTTTGAGGGAAAAACGTGTGTCTTATACTCCAAAAAATACGGTATATTGTCTCTTTGTAAAGAAGACAGGTACATGCAGACTACAATGAGAACGTATATAGAAGTAGAATAGTGAGTATAAAACAATGCCTTTAATTATTGGGTAGAAGTTGACATTTTATTACTTTAATCTCCATACCTCTGTTAAAGCCTGAGAGTTTCATCTTGGTTTGCATTTACCCATCTTATTCATAATTGAAATTTGTAAAGTAGGAATCAACCTTGACAATTTGTCAAGTAAGAAACAATCTTGATAACAGAAAATAGAATTGAAATGAATGTTCCAACTCTATTATTCTTTCACTCTTGTTTCTGAGACAGTATTTCGTTATATATATCTGATGAAGGAGGAGAACCTGTGGCCTAATAGCTAATACAGCTGTCTAATATGTAATACAGCCCAGGTTCGAATCCCAGTAAGGGTATGGCTAGCTGATGAGAGCTAAATAGCTTGAAATAGATCTATGCTAGTCTCCCTTTATTTATTTATCAGCACAAATGCAACACACACACAAACACACACACACACACACACACATATATATATATACATACATACACACACACACACACACACTTAAGTGCGCTATTGCTTGCTTGGTATACTTTAAGCCATGTGAGTTCACTGTGATAATGAAAATTGTATTGTTTTTAATATTGCATAAATCAAATGTTATATCAAACTGACTTCTGCTGCTGATGGCAATTTTGCTTCTCCTCTTCCTACATATAACCTAGGTCAGTGTTTCTCAACCTTGGCAACTTGAAGATGTCTGGACTTCAACTCCCAGAATTCCCTGGCTGGGGAATTCTGGGAGTTGAAGTCCAGACATCTTCAAGTTGCCAAGGTTGAGAAACACTGACCTAGATGTTGCATATTCTAGAGAAATGAGACATAAAATATAAAATTCATTTTAATAATGTGCCGCGATTTCTCATGTGTATGTTGATAAAAAATATGGGGGTTGTGGTGGGGACATCAAGTGAAAGCATATGCCTGGAAGATAGGTATGGCAGCAACGATTGCCAAGCTGTTAAACTAAAGCAGGAGGCAGACTGTGGGTGTGTAGAGCCACAGGTTTCTGACAGAGGAAGTGTGTTCTTTTACCCTTACCATGGTCACTACATAGCTACATACACTAATAAGCTGACTCAGTAACTCTGGATTACATTTCTATTTCTGTATAAATCCTGAATTGTAAAGAAAAGTAGAGACTATTACTATTAATCCAAAAGAAAGCACTGAATTCAAGGCAGAGGCAATCTTCCTTTTATTAGTAAGAAAGCTCAACAGTATAAATATTTTTGTATATGTTTATAAACTTTTTTTGTTTGATCTCTCTGTCTTTTTTTTGCCTTAAATTCACATTCTAAAACATAAAGATTAAAAGAAACATTTATAAATACATACAAAAGGCTTTATACTCCTGAGCTTTCTTATCAATAAAAGGGCGATTGCTAACTCTCACTAGTATATTAATATAAATTGACCACAAGAAATATTTTCTAAATTGTAAGGGCAGGGGGGGAAATACTAAAGATTACTGATTACATTTATATGTCGTTTAAAGCACCACATTTATAAGATTCTCACTTATACAGTACATACACACTTCGTCTATGCTTTCTGATAGTATATAAAGAACTCACATGTATTCATGCAAACGAACACATAGTTATGAAGGAAAAAACTGCAGAAATCTGATTTCAGCCATATAAGCTAGCTTGCTTGTTCTCCCTTCCCTTCCCTTCCCTCCCTCCCTCCCTCCCTCCCTCCCTCCCTTCTTTCTTTCTTTCTTTCTTTCTTTCTTTCTTTCTTTTCTGTATTTATTACTTTATAAGTAACTCAAGGCAGGAAACATACCTCATACTCCCTCAACCTATTTTATCCACAATAACCCCAAGTGGTGGGTTGGGCTGAGAAAGATTGATTGGCTCAACGTCACCCAACCAGCTTTCATCGGTTAAGGTAGGACTAGAATTCACAGTCTCCTAGTTTCTAGGCCAGCACTTTCACCATTACACCAACATTCCACTTGTCAATGCCTGGTTCGAAACAGATATGCTTTGTCAAGGTATAGATCTAAATCATGTATGTTTGGTTTGTGAAAATGAGTCTCAGCAGAGGCATTTTGGGGTGAGAAGCAGTTAGGAAAAATCATAGCCAGCAGTGAAACCAATAGGAGGTTAGGGAAAGGAAGGCACTGTAAAATTACAAAAAATAGGCGCAGATAGGCCAGTTGGATGTGATACGTTTGAATTCAAGTATAGTGATTAAGGAAAAGCATTGACAGGATTTGGGATTTTGGTTTGGCTGAACAGTGGCCTGTGCAAAATGGTCCATTCGAATATTGTATCTGATGAGCCAGAATGTGACTTTTCATGTACAAAACATGTTTTCCATTTCATTTCGTGATCGAAAAAGTAATCAGCAATACCCATGTGCTCAGCTGCAAGTAACAAGGTCAGTTATGTAAATTCCAGTGAGATGGCTGTTACTTCCCGGAAATTAGGACTTCTTGCTCTTTGTATTAATCTCATCCTCATATCATTCCCACACAAGATGAGTTTCCACCATCAGCCTCTCTGATAGTGAGACACCATCAGTTGAGGCTCATAATTTATGAAGAGCGTTTTCATGAATAATAGTTTTTCCCCCCATTGCAAACACTCATCCTGTACGTATAGACAGAAATGAGAAGAGCAAGACTGGGCATTTTCTTGATTTCTTACCTTCCTTTCTAACCTTCCAATGCTTATGTTTGCATTTCTATTGTTGGTGACATATATGTAAAATTATTTTTCCTCTCCATAATTCATAAATGAGACAAAGGAATCATTTTTTCCTGGTAAATAAGGGCATTTTTTTCTCTGGGCTTATGGCTATTCATGGATACTTGAGGAGGTGAGCTTTACATGCATACAGTTTCACAATTGTTTATGTATTTTTTGGAGGCTATTATAGTTTTGCAGCACTTGTATTTCATGATATCGAACTTGATTCATCTCCCACCAGCCAGCCTTATTGTCAAACAGTCGTAAACAAAACTCATATAACAAAAAAACAAAACAAAACCAAGTAGCACGGTATTTTTAGTTTAAGTTTTTCTTGAAGGATTCTGAGAATGGAATTTTAAAAAATGAGTTGGGGAAAAAAAACAAAAAAAACATCTTATTTACCAGCTCTCTCCCATCCTTCTATAGGTTATGTTTTTGCTGCTCTTAGTGGTAGTTTTCCTACCATTAGTGCCCCAATTTAATGCCATCAGCTAGAAACTCAATTTGAACACAATTGCTATTTTGTAAATAGAGTCTTCTCTTAGTATGAAGAAAGTAGCAGTGCAATTGTCTTTTATTTGCATACATTAAAAACTAGAGATACAAAACTGTCATTCTTCAAATAGTTGGAATAATATAAACAATGTAGCCAAGAAAAATGTATTTTCTTGAACATCATGTGCAATTCAGAAATTTTCATTACGGATTTGAAGGGCAATAGCGCAGGGAAATGTAAAAGGCACGTTAACTATTATAAGCAATCTTTCAGTTTTGAGGTGGATTTAAGAATAAGACATATATAGTATAAAAGCTACCCAAAGGGAGCATTTTGGACGAAGTTCATTTTCCTTGTACTAATCTTTGATTGTTTGTATTCACAATTAAAGTGGCTTCAATTTTTAATCACGTACTGGTTTAAAACTTGTGAGTTTGTTTTTGTTAAACATGAGTTACAGCAACTGGAGTCTGTTGCAAAACACAACTACTTCTAATTATGGGCCAGGAAATTGCTTTACACATCAGAATATACCATGGGCATACCCTGTCTTTATAAAAAGTCACTCCTAAATACTCCACCTCGCTCCAAAAATTTAGGATAGAAAAAAAACATTATTTTTCCTAATATGTGGGATGCCGACATCCCTATGCCGATACACTACAAATTGCTGGAGATCTGTCAATAGATCTTGATCTGCATGTTGCCTATACTAACAGGTTACATCTAGTAGAAATAAAATAAAACCCCTTTTATGTTTTTAACTGTTTTCCATCATCTCATTAATAAATGAATTTGGTATATGGGCTTGTTCTTGCACTGCTGCTCTATTTCATACACTAGCCTATTTTGGTTTGTAACTTGCTTTTGACAAAACCAGTGACATAAGGCAGTTTATTCATGTTTTCTGATAATAGTTCTGCGGGGGAAGCTGTGTGTTGTAAGTGAAAGGGATGATTCTTCTTATCTTGCCATGTGAGGAGAGAGCCAGACGAGAGCCAGAGTGTGCTCCTTGTTCTGCCACCCATGTGAAGGAGTGTGTTGGCAACAACAGGGGAGGAGGTGGAGGCGGCAGCTGGCCAGTTTTCATAAATGGCAGCATCTCCCACATGAACATGGCACAGTTGGCTGTGCTGAGGCAATTCCGCACTCAGTTTTCATTAATTCAGTCCATTTCCTTTGCAGGCAAAGGCTGTTGCTTTGCAACACTTTGCCCTGTAAAACACATGTGGCATATTAACTAGATTTGTCATTATCTGGAATGATCTAAAGAGGTTCAATAATAGCGATAACATCTAAAGAAGATAATATTCAGCCGTTTTGCTGTTTTGCCGAGAAACAAAATATTTCCCTTTGCCTTCCACAGATGACAGCTGTCCCAGCTCATAATTTTCAAAGAAATCTTCTCTCTCCCCTCCCCTTAGATTAATATCCACACAGGATTCCTTTTCCTAGAGATACGAAGTCTTCAAACCCTCAGAAGTTTTTTTTCCCCTCCTACAGAAAAGGAAAAGTATTGTTCCATATCACCCTGTATACAGGGTATGTAAGACCCTCGTGACTCAAAACTTGGATTATCAAAGTTGAGAGTTTGCACCATAGCAAAAGATAATATAAAAACAAAAATCTTGGAACCATGGGCAAGAAAGAGGAGACAATGCATCCTTCAGATCTGAAGGAGAGCAGTTTGAAATATTCCTGCTGTCTTTATCACTATTATCAGGTGTCAGTTTTCTAAAATCTTTTTTAGAACTTTGTGCAAAAGTAGAGTAATTTGAACAAAAGTCAATACAAGCCTCATATAGAACACACTAATAGTATCTGAACTAATAATAGCTTGAAGCCTTAAAAATAAAAAAAGAACTATCAAATCTGTTCTGCTGCTTTAAGTTTTGGGATAACATCTAATTTGGGAAAGTTCTTATACACTTTTTAATGTTTTCCACAACATCCTCAACCCAGAGGGTTTTTTTTTTGTTACATTGTGTATACTGTACAAGTAAACATTGAATCTAAACAATTCTTAACTGAAATTCTTAGCTGCTGTATACATTTTGCTGGAGCATATTTTCAAGTTTAAATAACTTGAAAATAAATTGGATTTTTATTATATTTATATGCTGCCCTTTTCCCCCGAAGGGGACTCAGGGCGGTATAACAGTATTCAGACCCTTGAAATCAAATAACAGTATTTAGTCCCTTTAGGCCCTCGTGATAACTTCTGACAAGTAGCAGAGGAGAGTTGCATTCTGCTTTTCTTAGTCTGAAGATAATATTCTAGATATCTTTTTTAGCTATTATATTACTGGAACAGAGCAAAGATCAAATGAGAGTGACCCATCTCTTTATTTGCAGCAAAATCAAAAATAGTCCTGATTTGCCCTGCTTTTCACTAACATTGATCTTAGAAATCTCAGTAGGATCATAGTTGGTTAGTATTTTGATGAAGATTACCAGGTTCTAGGCTATAAGCAAGACTGAGAAAACCCATCCGGGAAGGCATCTCCATATTATAAGAAAACTATATAGACACTCCATGAAATCATTATGAAATGAGCGCAACTTGAAGAGAACTTCAGCTTATATTCTCAATTTATATATGACTGATGCTATTTCCACTTCTTTGAATCACAGGTATGTCTCTCCCTCAGCCTAGTCTTTGATCTCTTACCACCATCCCTTCAAGCCTCAGTTTGATTCATTGCGCTATGAAACACCAAATTTGGTACCCCGGGCACTTGTGTATCTACTGATATATCAGAATGAACGCAAATTCTGTTTGCACTTCCTTACTCGCTTGTAGAATGTTTGATGAGAATGTTGCATATTTGATGAGTGCATATTACATTTTCTACATAAACTATACTTATGGATTTAGGTCCAGAAATAATTGTTGTCTGTGTGCACAGACCAGTTTATTATGTTACATTTACAAATAAAAACCACCCATCTATTGGATTTCCGTATCACACGTAAGAAATTAGAATAGAGTCGTATCAATTACAGCTACACTTACAGAAGTTTATTATATATGATACACTTGTCACAAAGAGATGTTTAGAAAAGACCTCAGAGACATCTTCTTCATGATAGCAAAAATTCATTAAACCGTATCCATTCTGTAACCACCTTATATGAAGTAAATTAAACTTTTGAGTAGATGATGAAACAACTCCTAATAGTTAAATTTATTTTACATTTTATTTAGTATTTATACTAGATAATGGCGGGAGTACCATTAGTTTTATGAATAAAATGAGATGGCTTAATTGTCTACAAACATGTATGCCATTAAAAAGAACATTCAGTTGATTTCTTGATTCTACCCTACCTGCCAAATTGTTTGAAAACCTTTGAATCCTAAAGATCCTGTATTATTTAAAACAAAACTGATAATGACTATAACGGATACCTTTTCTACAATGTAGAATCCAACCTGCGATTATTAATATCCATTTAAGTGCATGTTGCAATCCTTGAATACTTTTTAAAGCAAAAAACAGGAATCAGATTTTCTAGTTGTATTTTGCTTCTGTTACAAATGTTTATTATCAAGTCAACGGCACTGATGATTATCTCAAGGGAGAGATTCTGGCTTCTTACTGGTTTCTAAATAGCTACCACACTATTTGAAGCCAGATGATTACACTATCCTACTGTGACATCAGAGAATTGTGTGGCTCTAACAAGCATTGTAGCTATGAGTCTAGAGAGTGAGTGTTCATAGTCTAATAGATACAATTGTTATGATTAAAGAGAAAACATATATTAGGCAATTACCAGTTGTATTAACATTCGTAGGGGAGTAATATGCAGGTTGAACTCATTGATTCCTGCTGAATGAAAAGGACTATACCTGTTGTTTGAGCCAATGCAAGGTTCCCTCATGTTTCAGGAGAGGATTGTGAAGCCAGTCTGGAAAGAAATAGCTGTTTGCTATGGTTGTAATCCAAGTAAGCTATTGCAGTTATAGTTTGCATTTTAAAAGCCATTCACACAAACAACTAATAATAAAATAGGATCTGCCCAATCGAATCTGAGCTGGTATTCTCACATTTTATATGAAAAACCTCCTAACCTAATATCCACCATGTAAATTTAGAACCCAAATGCCAGAATTTCCAACCAGGTGGGGATTTTTGTAATTCAAATGCATTTTGATGCATTCATTGTGAGTGCTCCTAATTATATACATGCTAGGCTTGCTGCATCTTATGTTGCCAACACATTTTTATTAGTTTATTTGGGGCATCTTTAATAAATGTATTACTGGCTAAAACATGAAGTATTTTCAATATGCAAATGAGATAATAGTGACTTGCAGAATTTCTGTTTAATTTAAAACAATGTAGTATTTCATGTATTTGTAATATCACTACATAATAATAATGATATTACATCACCCATGACTATCCTAAGATAGCAATAGCAATAGCAGTTAGACTTACATACCGCTTCATAGGGCTTTCAGCCCTCTCTAAGAGGTTTACAGAGTCAGCATATTGCCCCCAACAACAATCCGGGTCCTCATTTTACCCACCTCGGAAGGATGGAAGGCTGAGTCAACCCTGAGCCGGTGAGATTTGAACAGCCAAACTGCAGTCAGCTGAAGTAGCCTGCAGTGCTGCATTTAACCACTGCGCCACCTCGGCTCTTCAAAAGATATTTTTAGTCAAAATTAAGATTAAAGAAATTAGATTTTAACTGGCAAAGAATCTAGGTAGCTTGACAGCTGCAATTGTTATTGTTCATTTGATATTAGACTTACATAGAAAAGAATACAATAGTTTTGCTTCAGGATTATAAAACCTTAGTTGGTCTTTGGTGATGGTCTTCAGGAGCATGGCTCATGCTGATTGAAGAGCAAGCAACAAACAGGGAGGAACTTGACAGAAACATAAGTGAGAGACAACGATATGTTTGCCTTAGGACAGAAACAAGTTGGGGTGCTGTGTGAATTCAAATGATATTAACCCTGAACAAGCACTGCACTGCAGACTGGAGGGTATTGGATGCTGTGTTAGAGAGAAGATAGAAATAGAAAAGAGATTGAAAAAGAACAATGGAAGAAAGTGAGAGGGGGACTAGGGACTAAGCTAAAAAGTAAGAAAACAATAGTGGAGAGATTTGGAGATAAAGCCAAATGTTTTGCTGGAGCAAATGTATGACATAAAGATTGCATAAAAATTCATTGAAAGGGAAGGGAGCTTGTGGCTCTCTGCATGTTGCTGAACTCCATTTTTTCAACGGCTACGCATCACAATGAATAGTCAAAGGAGAGTAGAAGATGTAGTTTCAGAATTTTGGAGTATTGCCTTAATGAGTACCTTATTGGAAGATTGGAAGGTGTAAGGAAAGCTTAGGGTGTAGATTGGTTAATATTTGAGTTTCCAGTTCTCATTGCCCACAAACAACAGGAAGACACAGCAAGTCAGCTGATCTTTATTAAATTAATGAAGGGTCGTGAACTAGTGTTGTAGGCCAAATGAATTTCAGGCAAGCCCGCCAATCTATAGTTCCAAAGAGTTGAGCTGTAGCCTAGAGCAAGCAGGGATATCAACTATAGGCATATAATGGAGTGTGTGGATGACCTTGGTGGATGAGGGGGAAAGATGTTGGCCAAGAAACAGTCGGACAAGAGAGGCAAGAGTGCCCAGTGGCTTAATGGTCAGAAAAAGAAGCACCCACTCTAATTTATCAAGCAGTTAAAAGTGGTGATGGCAAGTTTGTATCTCCCTTAATGTAACCTTGCAATAAAGCAGGATTACCTCATCTAGTGGTGTTTTCTGTCTGGATTACCTGGGAGGGCTGGCAGCTATTACTCCTACTCATGTGCTTTCCCAGCAAACTTACACATACGCACGTAACTCATAAAACCTGATGATACACCATTCTTTCCCTCACACATTTGTTCTAGTCATATTCATATGTCTAATTAACATACTACCTCATATAAACATGTAAAAAAGACAGAGAAGGTAATTGTTCAAAACGGGTTATAGTGACTTCCGAAAGTGAATCATCGTGGACTATTTTAACCTTAATCATTACAAAGGGCAGAGGAAGCTGTCATCTGTAACCAGTTGCTGATTTGGGGGTGGGTGGGTGGGAAGTACTTTAACAGAGAGACATGTCCTGGTTTAAATCTAGTGGGTGACTTAGTGAGCCCCCAGGAGGTTTATTTGATTAGGAACAACTACTATAAACCTGAACTAAATTCATATTTTAAATGTGAACAATTCATCTTCAGACATAAGAGTAGAAAGCCAAAATAAAGATTTTATATCCAGTCGGGACACAATTATATTGTCCCAGCATGCTTGACCAGTACCAGTACAGTATACTGCTAGAATTTCTTATTTTGAGTTTCAGGCATGGATTTGGATTTGGATTTATTACATTTATATGCCGCCCTTTTCCCCGAAGGGGACTCAGGGCGGCTCACAATTCAGTCAGGGAAGGGGTACAGACAGGGGATAAAAACAAACATAACAATACACAATTTAAAAGGCATGATCTTTGAGATGTTTAAATAGAATCATTAAAATGTAGTTCAATCTGGTTAGAGGACAGAGGAGTATTTCTTTTAGTATTTTTTTGAATGTCATCTAGTAATTCAGTCTTGTGACAAATGTGTGCTATTAAGCTGTCATTATGTATCACCATCTTAAAATAACATTTCAAAAATGTCATAAATAGAGATGTTCAGAAACAGACACCCAGTATAGTAACCTATACTTTAAAAATAATAGATAAATGACATGTGAAAATTTCCTTTGTTGTTATTTAGTTCTGTACTAATCATCAACTTGGGAGTACAGCACTTTCCACAGCTTTTCTTACTTTAGCTTTTTCTCTGTTAGAATCATTCTTTGTAATATATCAAAATAACTTCAATAGTCATGACTCGAACTTTACTTCAAATATTATGTATTGTTTTGAACTGTCAGTATTTTATTTACTTAGCCCACCTGAACCTCACATCGTTAAAATGTTTTATGTAACACTTCAAAGGCCTATTGCACTTTAAGACAGTTTTTAATGGAAATCTTACAGAAATTGTATCTATTTATTTTTCTATTTTCCCACACATTCTTTTAAATTATTTCTGCTGCTATACACTTAATCTTATCAGAGTGAGGCAGCTTTTTCCCAACTATTTG
Source organism: Thamnophis sirtalis (assembly GCF_051295495.1). Classification (NCBI taxonomy): domain Eukaryota; kingdom Metazoa; phylum Chordata; class Lepidosauria; order Squamata; family Natricidae; genus Thamnophis; species Thamnophis sirtalis. The sequence continues at coordinate 116,465,945 of NW_028261386.1, read as the reverse complement.
AAGGTCAATTTTGCCTAAGAGTGTGGTAAAGCTCTGTCTTGTTATTGATCTTACTATTAAAAGATATTCCTTTACATGTCTTGTTGTATTACAGAAACTTCACAATTTTAATTGAATTTCTTTGTTCATTTGCCGTTTGGAAGTGTTCAGTCAATATAAAGCAATCTATGATAGTGCAGGTGTACAGAATACTTTCTTTGTATTTTTTTAGCTTTTCATAAAATACTATCCAACTCTTAAAATGCGTGGAAAATTAAGACTCTCTTTTCTAATTTTCATCTAGTTTAATTTTCATGCAGTTTATTTCCATAACGGGCATCACAGCAACGAGAATTTTCTTTTTCTTTAGAGCTGGAAACAAGACGTTTGAAGAAGCCCAGTACAGATATCGTATTGGTATTTGTCCTCATAACTGGAGTTATAGTTTGTGTTGGAGTTATCTTCGCAATAACCTTCATCATTCTTAATTGGTAGGTAGAACATACCTAAATTTTAATTGCATTCGGATTTACACTTGAGTAACAGTTAACATTCACACTACCCCTCCTCTCTCCAGAAGCAGTGCTGTACTCAGGAGAGAGGTAGGATGATGTGTGAACTCCAGAAGGTAGCTGCAGTATGTTCAAGTACAAAACAAAAACACTCACACAGACTTGCTTCTCTGGCAGAGAAGAGAGAGAACAAGATTTCTAATTGAGATGAAAAGTCTTGCACATGCGCGCTTATATACATAGTCATGCATATACACATCAATGTGCACAAAAACATAATTGCTCTTCCTTAATGATATACCCTATTTTCCAGAGTATAAGACGCACCAGAGTATAAGACTCACCAAGATTTTGAAGAGGCAAATTTAAAAAAAAGTTTTGCACTCTGCAAACCTCCCAAAAACGGTCCATTTTTTGTCAAAAAAAGGGGGGCTGCATAGCCCTTAGGTAGCTTATAGAGTGCTCCTGGCGGCTTGTGGGGGCAAAATTGAGCCAAAAATGATAGTTTTTTGCTCATTTCTGCCCTCCCCAACCCCCAGGAGCACTCTGAAAGCCTCCTAAAGGCTATGCATGGCCATTTTGGTGAAGGGGTGAGGTTTTGGGAGGCAAAAAATGCTGTATTCAGTGTATAAGATGCACACAGATTTTCAGCATCTTTTTTTGAGGAAAAAGGTGCGTCTTATACTCCGAAAAATACGGTACTTATAGTCCTTCTCCAGAATTTCAAAGCAGGTACTTGTAAAACCTTCCTCAGAATGCAGGTAGAGCTGGTGTAACCTATAATAGAAATTTCTTAAAGAGAGATCCAGGAGAGGCATGACATTATGCTGAACATCAAGGAGATTGTTGAAGAGGAAGAGGAAGTAACTTGACCATGAGTTGGGAAGAAAGTGTGCTCACCATTGAAAATTCCATAGCAGAAGCATACAGAAATGGAAGGAAATTAAAAGGCATATTAGCAAAGACAGAAAGGAAGGAGCTAGAGAACGTAAGAGGGAATTAGATCAGAAATTCAAATGTTACGACTACATGGTGTAACATGAAACATGGCTGAGAAGACCATTTAATATCCTTTAGTGTAACAAAGCTACATGAAATAATATACGTACGGTATATCTGGAAACTCCTACAAAAATGGATGGATTGAGAAGTTGGATTAGTTAAATAGAAAAATCCATGGTTCAGTTGCTGAGCACAATTTTGAATGGTGTGTGCCTCAGGTTTACTCCCTAGCATCCCCAGTTAAAATTGAGAGGGGTTATGTAAAATGTTTGGGTTTTTTTGCCAGAGTATGCTCAATATTTTTTGGGGGTAGGGGGACTGAAGATTATAAAATAAATTAGGTAACATATTCATGATCATGATTGGGTCACCCCCACCCCTCTGCCCAATTTTAGAACTTACATTTCTGTTGTTTGTTCTCAATCTCAAAGTAGCAGAAACTGTGCTGTCCATTTTTAACAATCATAGCTAGATGATTTCTGAAGAGTGCAAAAATAAGATTTGGCTACCCAGTGTGATAGTGCTAAGCTAAAAGAATTACAAGAAATGTACCTACAATACAGAGAGGGATCCTTTTTGCTAATTTTGTTAATAATAACTTATCTAAAGTATCTAGTATTTTGTGACATTTGCCCATTATTGTTTGGGTGTGATTTTTATTATAGGGCTGCTGTGAAAAGTTTCTGGCAGACAAAAGTTTGGAAAAATAAGGAGGAATTCGGTTCAGTGAGAACATCCGTTGGGCAGGCAACCACAGTTGAAGCATCTCAGATGTCACAAGCAGAAACCTCTATGCAGGAACCTGGTGCCTATCAGGAATGGAATGCAGCAGGTGGAGAAGGGGAAGCAGAAGGGGAAGGAGACAAAGGAAATTATTAAAAGAAAGAGAGGGGGAAACTATTTTATATCAGAGAGATTATATTAAAAGATGCACTAAATATTAAAGAGTACCACTTCTAAAAAGTGACTTTTGCTGCTTTGATGAACATTGCTTTGAAATGTTGGAATGATGTGGTGTGAAACTGTAGGAACCAGATTTAAAGGTGGATTTCTCCTGTTACGATTAATGTGGTTCACCCAAGACTTTTTGCCTTTCTGGGTTCTTGAAAAACAAAAATGAAATATTTTAATAAGGAGTTACCAAACTTGCAATAAATAAATGGCACTCTGATTCTAAATATTTATTTTGTTGTATCTTTCTATGATGTATTCATGTTTTACAAAATCATGATAGTATATTTACTGATATATGTGATATTTTAAGGAATTTATGACTTGTGTACTGTGTGTGGATTTGGCTGTATGCCAGGACAGACTTTTGTTCCTGATCGCCATGGAATTCACTGCACTATTCTGCAATTATATTTAGCAATCTATGAAAGACTTTTTTATGATGTGACATGTTAAAAATATTTTTGGAGAGATGACATGATGTAATCTCATGACAAGCTTGCGTGTTGCTCACATGTTATAGTAAACGTGGAAGAAGGAGTCACATACAGTGTTAAATGACAATAAACATTAAGCATAGATTGTTCCAAAGGTGTTTTTTCAGAGGAACTGGACTTTCTTGTTTTCCTTTGAAGACGTTTCACTTCTCATCCAAGAAGCTTCTTCAGAACTGAAAAAGTTTCTTGGATGAGAAGTGAAATGTCTTCAGAGAAAAACAAGAAGGTCAAGTTGCCTCTTGAAAAAGCACCTTTGGGGCAACCATGATCTGGATGACTGAGAATCTCCATAGATATTAAGCATAGGTTGTTGAGTAAGCCGTTGTGCCATAGCTCAAACACACTAAGTCAAAATGACCAGGTCCATACATTATGTAAGATTTCCCCAACACATGTTAAAATTAAATGTAATAAGAGTATTATGGTTAGCATTCAATCATGTTCAAGTCCACGATCAGTTATTACTGAATGACTTTGGATTGCTTACCATCTCTCCATTCAGCTTATCTCAGAATTATAGGGATAACAATCAAGAAAGAGTACTGTATTCACTGTAGAGTGCTGAGATCTAGGACACTGATGTGAAATTCACGTTGTTACGTTGTCACGTGACGTATCGTGACTTCCCCCCTTCACTAAAACGGTGGGCGGGGCCAGCGTGTGATACCTCCAGCCCGCGGACTGCGAGTTTGACACTTCTGTCCTAGAAGAAAGGCAGGACCTAAATATAAGTAAATAAATACATAAATTGTAGAATTCCGATAACTGATTTTCCATTTTCCAAATAATAGCTACTCTAAATTTGCATATTTCTGAGGTCAGGCAAAGGGAGTAGAGTATGAAGGTGAGTTTTAGATCAATTTGAGATCTTTACAGTCATGTCTTTCAAAAAAAACCTGTAAACCTAATTATGAATAAGGTGGGACATCTTAAATATGTTATAATAAATAGCCATTGCTAAATTTAAAACGGTCTAGAGTAATTAATATCTGTGCTTAAAAGAGTTATACAGTACAAAAGATATGGAAGCGTATATAGAATTGGTTATGATGTACATAAAAGTCTTCTTTAAAAGTTCAGTAAATAAAAAATGAACAAAAATGTGAGAGTTCCCTGAAGGAAGTAACCATTACTTATTTTTCTTCAATTCAGATAGTGATGGAAGTCTTCTAAATGCACCCCCTGTAATTCTTTAAAGCACTTTTTAACCTATTTCTGTACATTTATTTTTAAGAAACAAAATTAACATTATTGGGTATAAAATTCTACATTTAAAAATGACATGTTGTTTTCCCTAAGTAGACTTTGGCAACCAATAAAAAGACATTTGCATTCTGAAATGGGCATGGTTTTCTTGTGTCATTTAGTGAGCAAATTAGAGCATTATAAAATCTGATTGAGAGCCAGTTTGGCATAATGGTTAAAAGTGCAGGACTGCAAGTTGGATGACCTTCGGCTTGTAACTCCCTCCCAGCCCTCTCGGAGAAATAGCAAACGTCCTCTTTAAAAAAGTTGCTAAGGAAACTGAAGGGACTCATCCAGAGTGAAGACTGATTCAAAAGCACCAAGATATATACAACAGTCCTCAATTAAGAACCATTCTTAGCAACCATCTGAACTTGCAGCAATGCAGACAAGGGGTACTTAGAATTGGTCCGCGGAGTTCTGCTGTCACACAGTCCTTGTGATCCAGAGGTGGGTTCCTACCAGTTCGCACCTATTCGGTAGAACCGGTTCGTCAAATCAACCGAAAAGGTTAGAAGAGGTTCCACCAGCGGACCCGGAAAGCAGGCCACACCTACAGAAGAGGTTCCAAAAATTTTTGAAACCCACCACTGGTCCTTGGATATGATTATTCTACACTATCATGCTCATATTTATAAAACTCAGTGCCTCTCTGAAAGGTAAGGATGACTACTGCGTTTGTGGTGCAATCAGAACATTGCGTGTGTTGAAGTTGTTTTAACGCAAACCAAAGATGCCTTTTAAAAAACAAGTTTACATCATATTCTTATGCATGCCAGTGCTGTGTGTGAGGTAATTTAAGGTGGTTCTGACAAGTGTCGTCGGCATCTTCATATCCGGTCACATGGGCAGCAAGCCACTCCCATCCGGTCACATGGGCAGCAAGCCACTCCCACAAAGGAGGCCACACCCACAGAGTAGGTTTGAACAATTTTTGAAACCCACCACTGTTGTGATCACATGATGGTGATCTGGACACTCCTTCCCCAAATGATATCCCAGGCTAGAGGGACAACAGCTCTGTGACTGGAAAATATGGGAGTCTGTGTTGCATTCCATCTGGAGATCTGTGGGTTGCAAAAAGTTCTTGCGGGCAAGTGTGCATATTGTGTGCGCTCACTTAAACAAAGGGAGTTTTCACCTAGACTTGATTTCCTATTTTGTCTGAGAGGGTAATACAAATGAGGTGATATCGCCTTTCTGTTTTGCTCTTTTGCTTGGGAGATCTTTTAGTAAAGATCTTGCATTCCATCTAGGGGGTGGGGAATGGCTGAGTGGTTAAAAACGCTGACCTTGTCAGCTGACAGCCTAGGTTCAAGACCTGAGTGTTACACGATAGGGTGAGCTTCCATTCCTGCCCCAGCTTTTGCCCGTCTTTGCAGTTCAAAAGCATGCAAATGCAAGTACATCAAGAGGTACCACTTGGATGGGAAGGTAGCAGCAATCTCTGCACCATTGACATGTAGCCATGCTGGCCAGGTGACCACGGAGAAAGTCTTTGGACAACGCTGGCCATGAAGAAATGGAGATGAGCATCATGTCATAAAGCTGGACACAATTAGAATGGGAAATCTTTACCTTTAGTTCATCTGGGACAGCCAGTTTTGTGTAATGCTTAATGCACCAGACTAGAACAGAAGACTTTTGAGTTCTAGTTCTGCCTTAAGCACAAAACCATCTGGCTAACCTTGGGCTAGTCCCGCTCTCTCAGCCCTAGGAAATAGGCAGTGGCACACCATTTCTAAAAAAAAACTTGCCAAAAAAGCTACAAGCACTTGTCCAGGCAGTCTCCGAAAAATGGATGCAATTAAATGGAAGAAAATAAAAGCTCATCTGTGTATATCTACTGTGTATTTCTCAAGAAATTGAAGGTGAGTTAATTTCTAGAAGATCAAAATATATGAACTAGTTTCACTTGGTGTGGGATCTAATCGTGTTTAATGGATATTCTCCTTTTTACAGTTTCATGAATGCCTAACTCAACAAGAAATGAAATGAATCCGAAAGATTTTCATTATATTTTATTACTTAATTTAGTCAAAGACATTTAATAAAAAACAGGAAAGCAACAGGGATTTTTTTTTTAATCTCCCATGGTACTTTGTAACATTGATATCTTACCAGTGTTCTAAAAATTTCATGCTTCATAGAACAAATAAAAAATAATCATGGAAAGAAATTATTTAGTACTTGTATGATTCGTGAAAATACTGTATTTTTTCCAGGGTGCTTAAGATTCAGGAAACTATAATTTGAATTGTGAATCACACACTAGTTTCAACTGATCAGTAACATTTCTGAAGGTTTACATTACCGATAGTCCTTGACTTACAACCAATTGTTTAGTGACAGTTTGAAGTTACAACAGCACTGAAAAAAGTGACTGAAAAGTGATCACAGAGCCACGATGGCGCAGTGGTTAGAGTGCAGTACTGCAGGCTACTTCAGCTGACTGCAGTTCTGCAGTTCGACTGTTCAAATCTCACCAGTTCAGGGTTGACTCAGCCTTCCATCCTTCCGAGGTGGGTAAAATGAGGACCCGGATTGTTGTTGGGGGCAATATGCTGACTCTGTAAACCGCTTAGAGAGGGCTGAAAGCCTATGAAGCGGTATATAAGTCTAACTGCTATTGCTATTGCTACTCATCATCAGCTGCCTGCAGTTTAGCAGATCGAATTTCACCAGGCTCAAGGTTGACTCAGCCTTCCATCCTCCCGAGGTGGGTAAAATGAGGACCCAGATTGTTGGGGGAAATATGCTGATTCTGTAAACTGCTTAGAAAGGGCTGTAAAGCATTGTGAAACGGTATATAAGTCTAAGTGCTATTGCTATTTTTCACACTTACGACCATTGCGCCATCCCCAAGACCACTTGATCAAAATTTGGATTTTTGGCAATTGGAACATATTTATGAGGGTTGCAATGTTCTGAGATCATGTGATCTGCGTTTGTAACTACTTGATAAGCAAAATCAATAGAGAAGTCAGATTCACTTAACAACCATGTTACTAGTTTAACAACACAATGATTCACTCAATAACTGTGACAAGAAAGGTCAGAAAAGGGGACAAAACTCAATTGTCTTGCTCAGCAATGGAAATTTTGGCTTCAAGTGCACTCATAAGCTGAGCACTACCTGTAATTGCAATTGTGAATAATATAAATTCAGAGTGGAATTCCATATCTTTTACTCTCTGTTTGTATGCAACGTGAACGCCGGAATGTGACACCCACATCAGTCTAGTATTTCCAATAAGAAGCACCTGGAAGAAGTTTCAGACCATATGATTTTATCCATGTTTATTTAGAAGTAAGTATCATGAAGTTCAGTGGGCCTGAGTCCAGAATAAATACATGTAAGATAGTTTTTAGGTTTGCAGTCTTGTACCTGTGCAAAATCCCAAATGATCACAATGCTGCTTCTAGATTGACTGATATAGGGTTATTATACTACATGTATAAACCAACATGTTTTCTTAATATAAATCTAAACAATATGGCACTTTTATTTGTATCTATTTGAATCCGCCAATTCATAGAGAAAATGCCATGTTTCCTTTTCTTTTTAATAGTTAGTAGATCAAAAAGCTGTCAGAAATATTATGTAAGACAAAAGCAAATATTTTGATACATGTGGCCTAGCACAGTAGTTCTCAACAGGTGTTGTGTACACCACAGACCTCACAAGTAGTTTAGGTGGGAAACACGGTATGCAATTTAAACTTTAAATCTGAAAGCTTACCATAAATTATATTAAAATGGAAGATCTACCAATTTATAACATCTTCCTTGAGGAAGAAGGGGACAAATCGGGGACTCTGTTGACTATGGCAGGGACAGAACACCTGGGCATCACTGTGGCCAAAGTGGAGGAAGAGCCTGAAGCCCAGAAAGCCATTCTTTAAAAAAAAAAAAACTAGCTTCTTTTCCAGCCATTTTATGTACAGGAGACATTGCAGATCAAGGCCATAGTGTGGAAAAGCACATTGTCTGTTTCTGTGATCTTAGTCCAGTAATATCTTAAGGAAGCATAAAGTGAACTTAATTATTCGACTCTATTTCCTTAATCCCTTTATATCTGTAATCTTAATGAAAACAGGAAACCTGAAACTTTCTAATTGAGTAATTTATTTCCTCTGCTTTATATCACAAAAACACCATCCAATTATTCCAGGCTTGTTGTTGGGGTTCCTCCCCGCCCGCCCTTTGCTTTCTTTTTTCTTGTTTCTACACTACCATATAGAAAGTTCTCTGCACTCCCTTTCTCATTCTCTCCTTTTCACCCTGCACTCCCACCTTCTTGCAACCAACACTCTCTTCCCCCCCCCACTCCACCATCAATGCTTCTGCCTTTCAATTTGAGAATCTTTACTTCTTACAGATATGATCAATTTGCTGTAGTTTAAGGGGGGGAAAATGAGAAGCCAGAGCAAAGGGCACTCAGGGATTTTCCTTTCCTTTATTCTTTAATCCATTATCCTTTACAGTACTTGCTCAAAATTATTGCTTCTCAGAAAAAAAGCAGCTTTTCATTGCTGGTTGCCGCTGTGTATCCTTGGATGCCTGGCTCAAAAGAACCACCTTTGTTTAAGAGAGCAAAAAGGACTCTAAGACGCAAAACAGAAATTCTCTCACAGTCACTTCTGCCCATGAACACCTAAGATGGCTTTAGGCAATCTGCTTTACTCAACCTTCCAGCAAGAGCAGCTGAAGAAACAAATCAGTGGGTGAAAACATCAAAGAAAAATAAATTTTGTCACCAGTCAAAATTTCCTAGGAACTGAATGCCAAAAGAAAGCTCATTCCTTGTCTCCATCTTTATCTGGGAAAAAGTGTGATGCTTAGAACAGGGTGGCAGACAGCTAACTCAATCGTCCAACAGTTTTTATATGGACAAAATAATCCTTTGGGTATCCTTGTCTGAGATGTATTGAAAAATCATCTGGAAAGGCTACAGTTTGTGGCTGCCTGGCAACTGGTATGACAGTTTTATTCTATAGGCATACTTGTGTGGCTCAAAGACAAGGAGCAGATCTCAGCTGCATCTTGGGGAATCCAAGAAGCAAAGACAGAAGCGATGGACAACTTCCAAGTAGGAATCTGTTTTCTACAGGACTTTCCTTTAAGCTTCTGATCAAAGGGTTTTGGAGAGGGAGGAACAAATATACCCCTTGCTATCAACAGAATCATAAATAGCCCAGGATACCTGCGAGACCACCTACTGCCACCGGTAGCCTCCCACCGACCAATGCGATCCCACAGTGTTGGCCTCCTCAGGGTGCCATTGGCCAGCTAGCGACCCCCAGGGGGAGAGCCTTCTCTGTGGGAGCGCCTTCCCTCTGGAATGAGCTGCCCCCAGAGCTTCGTATAATCCAGGACCTCCGGTCCTTCCGACGTGCTCTAAAAAGTTGGCTTTTCCAGCAAGCCAGCCTGGCCTGAACAAAACAAAATAAATTATTGATTATTGTTAATTTTAATCGAATTATTTTTTAAATGTTATTGTTAATCTTAATTGGGTTTGTTTTTTGGATATTCTGTCTAATTTTTTTTAACTTTTGTAATATGCGGTTTTTAATGTTGTACGCCGGCCTGAGTAAATCCAATAAACCAAACCAAACCAAACCAAATGGATTCCCATTCATGGGAATTCTGGGAGCTGAAGTCCATGCATCTTAAAGTGGACAAGTTGGAAAAACACTGCTCTATATCTCCCTACTTAGAAATTTGCTTTTAACTTCTATGAAGCTATTTCTATCACGAATTCTGTTTTCATACAAATAGTTCACAAAGTCACCAACTCTTTCCCCCTGATCTCTGTGACAAATCCCTATGGACAATTTCTCTTACACATATTTTCCTGGATATTTTCTGATTGTACATACTGAACAGATAGTAGCCCCAGTAAGGCAGAAGGAGAAGAGAGGAGACTGTCAAAAATTGTTTTCTAACATTGTGCTGCAAACTCTAACCCCACTCTATCAGCATTGTGATGTTACACACACACACACATGAAAGGGGTAGAGCTTGCAGTTCAAAACTGTGACATCCTTCATCCTTCTGTTGACAGCAGTTAGCTTCTGCAGATGTTCATGCTTGCAGAATCTCATACATTTATGCTATATATTAAGTGTCTTCAACATGACAAGAGGGAGAACATTCATTTTCAAATGTGCAGTTCAATCTGCTTGCATCCCTAAGTCTGAAACATTTTTTAACTCACACCACTACTGGATATATAGAGCCTCTATCTATGAACTTATTGTTGTATTTTACCTTAATTACAGTTTCCAACCTTGACTTCAATGATAGGAGCTTGAACACTATCATTACTGAAATGTAATAGTCTAAGAAATATTAATACTTGGTATCTGAACAGGTAAAAACATGCTTTATTCCAGAAATAGACATCAGGTAGAAATTATTATATGCAATATGACATCATAATGCACATGATTTTACTCACTCTCTTTATCTTCCCAAGGGTATTCCTAATTCCAGAATGCCTTCTAAACAAATACAGATTGAAAGACATCCAATTCTATCCAAAACCAAATAAGCTTCAGATTATTCTATCCTCTACCATCTTCTTTATTGTTTATCATCTTTATCTTACCAAGCACATACTGTTTGTTATTAAAATGCTTTAGGTGTAATCCTTGACTTACAACCCTTCATTCAGTAACTGTTCAAACTTACAACAGCCTTGAAAAAGGTCACTTAGGACCAGTTTCATCACATCATCCCCACAGTCAAATGATCAACATTGGAGCTCTTGGCCAACAGAATATATTTACAACATTTGCAATATGAATAGAGCAGTGTTTCTCAACCTTGTCAACTTGAAGATGTCTGGATCTCAACTCCCAGAATTCCCCAGCCAGCATTCCCCCAGGGTTGAAAGTGTCACTTCGTGGCACTACAAATCCATTTCTATACAACCTCTGAGTTGCCGTAGATTAATTCTTTATTTTGTACAATTTGTAGTACATAGATAAGTGCTAAATAAACGGTAATCAGCAGTTGTAACAGTAATAGTAATTCTCAATTACTACAGAGTTTCTTGTAAGGAATTGAATTTGTTTTAGTTTGGGCTATGGGGAAACCCTGTGATTTCTGAATGTAGAAAATCATGTTCATTATCTGAACTTGAAACAAGAGTAAGGCAAAGAGGATTAAAAAATGTCTTTGTACCAATGAACTAATTTATTTTTTATTATTTCTGTGCATGTAATTCCAAAGAGCAGTTAATACCCAAATGAAACTTTTGTGTGGAACAATTTTCTATGAAAATGGGGCAATGAGTATGATTGGTTAGCACATGCAAGGCAGTGGTGGGTTTCAAAAATTGTTCGAACCTACTCTGTGGGTGTGGCCTCCTTTGTGGGAGTGGCTTGCCACCCATGTGACCGGATGGGAGTGGCTTGCTGCCCATGTGACCGGATATGAAGATGCTGACAACACTTGTCAGAACCACCTTAAATTACCTCACACACAGCACCAGCATGCATAAGAATATGTTGTAAACTTGTTTTTTAAAAGGCATCTTTGGTTTGCGTTAAAACAACTTCAACACACGCAATGTTCTGATTGCACCACAAACGCAGTAGTCATCCTTGCCTTTCACAGAGGCACTGAGTTTTATAAATAGGAGCATGATAGTGTAGAATAATCATATCCAAGGACCAGTGGTGGGTTTCAAAATTTTTTGGAACCTCTTCTGTAGGTGTGGCCTGCTTTCCGGGTCCACTGGTGGAACCTCTTCTAACCGGTTCGGTAGATTTGACGAACCGGTTCTACCGAATAGGTGCGAACTGGTAGGAACCCACCTCTGATACAAGGTAACCATATTCTCTCCCCCCCCCAAATATATTCATTTAAAGGAAACATAAAATTAAGAGTTCCTACTTTGTTTATAGCTTTGCTTATTTGGAAGCTCAGAGAGAATCAAGGCTGGTAGCCTACAGATGGCCATCTTATGTTTTTGAACATCTCTTTTTCAGAAGGTTGTGGTCAATCAGAGCCATTTCTAAACACTTCTAGAATTTTTTTTTATAATAATTTTTTTTATTTTTATTACATAGACAACACATACACACAACAATGAAAAAAAAAACACAAAAAACCCCCATCATCACATACAGCATGTCGTTTGGTTACAGGTGTTTTAACATTTATCATTCTTATACATGTATTATTTCATTTAATAGGTTATAAAATACAGTTTGGGTTGCTTTGTTTACCATCCCTTCCTCCTGTTGTAACACCACCTTATTTTCTCTTTCTTTTCTCCCCCCCTTCTCTACTTTCTTCCTTCCTCCTCTCCTTTCCCTTCCTTCTTCCTGTACCTTTCTCCTACTCCTGGTCTTCCTCTTCCCCTTCCTACCCTCTCTCCTCCTCTTTCTCTCCTTTCCATCCTCCTCTCCTTACCTCTTTCTTTTCACCCTCTCTCTCTTCTCTACTTTCTTCCTTCCTTCCTCCTCTCCTTCCCCTTCCATCTTCCCTTACCTCTCCTTTACTCCTGCTCTTCCTTTTTCCCCTCCTACCCTCTCTCATGGTATTTAGAACTTGAGCAGATCTATACCCCCAAGCACCTGAAGGCAGGACAAGAAGCAATGCATGGAAACTAATCAAGGAGAGAAGGGTTCCACCACAAATGCATGAACGACAAAAGCGTGCCTGACTAAACCGCGCCGACAAAACCGCGCCGACAAAACCGCGCCAATGAATGAGCGCTGAAGCGCGCCGACAACAGCGCGCCAACAGAAGCGCGCTGTAACCCTAACCCTAAACCAAACCCTAACCCTAACCCTAACCCTAACCCTAAACCTAAACCTAAACCTAAACCTAAACCTAACCCTAAACCTTACCTTAACTTAAATCGCGCTTCTGTCGGCGCGCTTTTGACATCGTTGTTTTAGCGCCGCGGTTTTATTGGCGCGCTTTTGACGTTCGCGCATTTGTCGGGTCACGGGAGAGAAGCAACCTGGAACTAAGGAGAAACTTCCTAATAGTGAGGACAATTAACCAGTGGAACAGAAGTTGCCTTCAGAAGTTCTGGGTGCTTCATCATTGGAGGTTTTCAAGAAAAGACCGGACAGCCACCTATTTGAAATGGTATAGGATCTCTTACCTGAACAGGGGGTTGGACTAGAAGATATCCAAGGTCCCTTCCAGTTCTATTCTGATTGATTGACCAACATGGGGGGAAAGGAGACAGAGTGAGAGAGGGAGGGATGAAGGACAGGAAGGGAGGGACTGATAAAAGATAGATTTTGTATTTACATTTCTTACATATGCAGTATACTTCTTCATTTATAAAATAAAACTAATGTATCGTGATGGTATGACACTTTAATCAACTGTAATTTATTAGATTTGGAATTCTCCATTGTTCTCATTAATCACTGCATTTTGTAAAAAAAAAAAAAAGTAATAAAATCCAGACAAGTAAATGTATTAATCCAGATAAGTAAATCTATTAATAAAGCCCAGATTAAATAGCGTATTATTGGTTTTGCAAAGGAAAGCACATATTGATTTCCCATATCATTTTATAGCAGCTATAAAGTATACTTTTTAATGAAAGTAGACATTTGTAAGTAAAAATGAAAGTAATGTAATGATGATATAACACTGTGTGTGTGTGTACACATTCGACAATACCCTTGTTTTAAAGAAAGCAAATTTCTTTAAATTATTTAAGGCTAAAATTGCTTTTTTGGCAAGGAATTTCAGCAGAAAAGCTTAAAAATAAGCAAAGATTTTTTTAAAAAAAATGTTGTTCCTATATTGTGATCACAGGGGACATTTATGTGACAAATGTGGTCCAAAGAAAGAAGAAGATACTGGCAATTCAGCATTTTGAAAAGCTTTCTGCTTATTCAGGTTGCAGTTGGGCACTCAGGATTCTAATTTTAGGCATCCACCTTCTAAAATCTAGGTCTGTTTTGGCATTAGCTTATCACAAGGGAATTTCCCTTGTCCAATTTCAAGCCTGTTTCGTAACAGCTCTGCAGACGTAGCATTTGTCATACAGAATGCTGGAAATCTGAGAGATCTTTCTTAAAAAAATATATATAAAAAAATTAAGCAGGAGCAGGTCTTATTTCAGATGCGTGAGACCAAAGCTACAGCTTCGTACAAGCTTTCCATAAAGTGTTACTTAATAACAGAGAAATTATGCTCATTGTTCCTGAACCAGAAATGCATTTGCGGCCTAATCCATTCCTCTTTGTCAGCACAGAAAATATTTTTGATGTGATTCGTGAAAATATAAATAATTAATCCCAGCCTGGATTCTATTCTGCTTAAGATTCTCCCTTTCTTATCCTGAAAGAGAGGTCACTGCATTTCCCCCAAAGAGCTACAAGGATGGCTGCCATGTCAGACTGCTTCCATTCTGTGAAGGTCTTTTCTGCGCACAATTTAGAACCATCTTTTCCAGATAGGTTCAGTACTCCATCGGAGGGTTTTCAGACAGTTGACGGGAACTCCCATATGCAATACTAGGCAATACTAGAGCCGAGGTGGCGCAGTGGTTAGGGTGCAGTACTGCAGGCCACTTCAGCTGACTGTTATCTGCAGTTCAGCGGTTCTAATCTCACCGGCTCAAGGTTGACTCAGCCTTCCATCCTTCCGAGGTGGGTGAAATGAGGACCCAGACTGTGGGGGCGATATGCTGACTCTGTAAACCGCTTAGAGAGGGCTGAAAGCCCTATGAAGCGGTATATAAGTCTAACAGGTATTGCTATTGCTAATTGCCGTTTATTTATTACCTTTGTTAGTAGCCATACCAACCGGTTCAGAAATCCAGCTTCCTCCTCCTCCTCCTCCTCCTCTCCTCCTCCTCCTCCTTTTCTCCTTCTCCTCCTCTTCCTCTTCTTCTTTGATTAATTTATTGTGCGACAATTTCATTTACCCACATAAGATCTGGGAAAACCCTGTGCAAGTTGAAGCGCAGACCTCTGAGGCCACCTCTCTTCTGCAGTACATGACTTCTCTGCAGCTGAGGATATGGGGGCCACATAATATTTTGAGAAAAGAACTAGTAATTGCTGCTACCTTGTCTCCTCACTGAATGTGGGACTGTACCATCAACTCATTATGTATAGTTCCAATCACAGCTAAATGACAATATTCCATTCAATATTCCATTCAATATTCTATTCAAAAGTCAGCAACGCTAGATAACCATCTAAAGAAAGAATTCATTTGCTATTTCTCTCCTGCGTTTACTTCTTATTTTTTTTAATAAACAACAAAGATAATTCTTTTCTGAGACCTTTCTATGATTATTTGCCTCTGAACTGTAAGATCATTAGGATCCACCACTCAAAAGCCCCTAATTTCAGATGCAATAGAGTGGACTATCATGCACGTTTTAACTAAACTGAACTTGAAAGGAGCTTACAGTCTGATCGAGATGAAAAGGGGACAGGAATATTTAACAGCCTCTTAATAGGGCAAATATGAATGCACAGGGTTGCCCTATGTTTTGATTATCAGCTGTATCAAGTCCCCTTGATTAATGAATGAAGTATACTCAGACAGACATTTGGACAAATGTTTTGTGGTTTATTTGGATGTCATTTTGATTTTTTCAGAAGGCCCTTATTTACATTCTACTCATGTTAGGAATGTGTTACAGTGACTATACAAAAAAAAAAAGCTTCACGCTAGGTTAGAAAATGTGTATTTGATCTTCCTCCATTTAGGATATTGGAATTCTACAGAAGGAGTGCAGATGGATTCTGCAAAATATTATGCATTGGATTTGTTTAAAAGATTTATACGTGTACCCACCTTACATAATGTAACACTATGTGGTTAACAATAACATAAAAAATAAATAAATCAAGAACTCCACAGAATTGAAACCAAACAATTAAGATGCCACAGCATTCCCATGACAACTAGACATATGCTGGGCTCCACTCTTGTCCTGGCCTAATGTCTTTTTCTTCAATGCCAACCAGAAAAGGAGGGGAAACTGTTTCCAAGGGCAGCCTCTGCTATGGAGAAGATCCAGCTTCTAAGTCTTGCTCTCCTAGGATGAAACACATGATATCATTTAATGGAGGACACTTGGAACATGACCACTCTATCTGATGTAATGGGATGGGCAGATGCCCTCCATGCAATTTCAATTCATGTGTGTACGGCAGGTGCCCCAAACATTTAAATTCTCAAGTATTCTCTCAGCATGGCTAACTTTTTAAAAAAGATTCATCTCTGAGTTTTACAGAATGTACAAGGCCACTAGCTCAGTTTCTTAAAGACAAACATTTGATCTGCTGAAGAACAACTTGCCTTTTATCCCAGCCGGCACTCAGACATTCCAATCCCAGCTACACCTTGGTTGAGCAAACAAATGTCTTTAACTCTGCTTTGGGGCGCTGTCCTTCCCCAGGAAAGCTAAACTTAGGAATCCACCTGGCTAAATGGACCTAAATGGAGCAGGGGTTGGACTACAAGACCTCCAAGATCCCTTCCAGCTCTATTCTGATTGACTGTCTGTCTGATTGATTGATTGATTGATTGGAATCTTATATCTTCAATAGAGAGCTGCTGGCTGTAAAAGCAGCATTTCATCAATCAGGACAATTCTTAGACAGAAGATCCCATTTATTATTGGGGAAAACAGAATGTAAATATGTAGAACACCAACAGAAAGCATGGACTTTACACAACATCCATTCAGGTGGATACAATTTTTCTTACATTTCACTTTAAATAACTACATCGTCTACATTCTTCAGATGGTAAACTACTGAATATTCTATCGCACAAATCTGAATTTGACATTTTCTGGTCATTCCATCTCCCTCTGATCTTGGGAAGTTTGACTCCCTCCCCCAAAAGAAGAGACATTAGGAAGCAGGGAGCAGGGAGACAGACAGCAGATCTCCTGGATCAGATCTGCTTTCAGCAGTAATGTCCATACAAAGGTAAATGTAAAGGTTCCCCTTGCACATATGTGCTAGTCATTCCTGACTCTAGGGGGCAGTGCTCATCTCCGTTTCAAAGCCGAAGAGCCACTGCTGTCCAAAGACGTCCCCATGGTCATGTGGCCGGCATGACTAAATGCTGAAGGCACACAGAAAGCTGTTACCTTCCCACCAAAGGTGGTCCCTATTTTTCTACTTGCATTTGCATAGAGTCGAGGTGGCGCAGTGGGTAGAGTGCAGTACTGCAGGCCACTTCAGCTGACTGTTATCTGCAGTTCAGCGGTTCTAATCTCACCGGCTCAAGGTTGACTCAGCCTTCCATCCTTCCGAGGTGGGTAAAATGAGGACCCAGATTGTGGGGGCGATATGCTGACTTTGTAAACCGCTTAGAGAGGGCTGAAAGCCCTATGAAGTGGTATATAAGTCTAACTGCTATTGCTATTGCTATTTGTACATGCTTTCGAACTGCTAGGTTTGCAGAAGTTGGGACAAGTAGCGGGAGCTCACTCCGTTACGCAGTGCTAGGGATTCAAACCATTGAACTGCTGACCTTTCTGATTGACAAGCTCAGCATCTTAGCCACTGAGCCACTGCGTATCCATAATGTCCGTATATCAAGGCTCAAATTACTTCCAGGAAGCTGCAAAAACCGATACGCCTTTCTCTGCAACTGAAGAAAAACTATTCCACAAAGCTTATTTCCTCTCAAAAAACTTGGCCATGATATTAAACTGCAGAATATGGACCAGTGTTGAACACATTACATCTTTTTTCCAAAGCGACTTGGTGGCCAAGACGATCAACAGACAGCCAGAAAATAACTGCGAGAATTTTAAGATGAAGAGGAGAAGCAAAATATCAGATGAAACACTGACTGGATCAAGGGAATTAAGTAGAGATGCCTTACTTCTTTATTTCTGATGTCTTTCAATATCATATTGTAGAACAAATCTTACAGCTGTCCCTAAACAAAGGACTGACAATTCTCCTAAGAGTTAACTCAGATATTGAGATAGTTTCCCTGTCAGCGGAAGAGAAACCTGCCAATCACTCTCCCTAATGTAGGATGGGACTAGGGAGGAGCTGAATTTTGACAGATGGTTAGAGTAGTGGGCTGCTGTCTTGTCAGTCAGAACCTATTCCAAAAAGCAGTTGGAGGTTTTTCATTCCTGCTTTGTCAGGAAACCCTCACAAGCCTGTGGATCAGCTGCTAGGAGGTTTACAATAAAGAAAGAGAGACTTCCCTGTCCTGCTTTATAGAGAAGCCCCATCATCCCCTGGCAGCCACCCCACTCTTGTGGATTTGGTGATGCATAGGGTGAGAAAGTTCTCACAGGCTGACCTTGATCCATGGGGTGCATTTGCTGCTGACAGCTCACACAGTGTACAAAATACCCCATGGATCAGGCTGCCTATCAGTCAAGCTTTTATTTTGACACAGGTTGACTTGAAGGGGGTGGGGGATGTCCTATCTCAGGGCAATTCAAGTTATCTGCACTTTTTCTGCTGTGCAACATGACCAAAGTGTCCACAAATTGCTGGGCAAATTCCAGTCTCTCCTGGATCACTGACACAATTGCTGTCCAAGCAAGGTTTGTAGCAGTAAAAGAGAGTAGATACCCCTTTCAAAGTAGAAAAGAAAATTCCAGTTGGGTGGCCTCAGCCATGGGCCAAAGATGAGGGGAAGGCTGCATCGTGATGGTGTGATCTTAAACAATGGTTTGGGAAACAACCTCAACTTTATCCCACAGATGCTTTTTTCAAGAGGCAACTGGACTTTCTGTTTTTTTTTTCTTTGAAGACATTTCACGTCTCATCCAAGAAGCTTCTTCCATTCTGCTCAGCTCAGAGCTGAAGAAGCTTCTTGGATGAGAAGTGAAACGTCTTCAAAGAAAAAAAAACCAGAACGTCCAGTTACCTCTTGAAAAAAGCACCTTTGGGACAACCATGACCTGGATGGCTGAGAATCTCCATTGACATTTAGCTATGCACTTTGGGATGAAAACCTCAACCTTTAACTATAAAGGGAATTGTGCTTGTGCCATAAACTGAGAAGACCGTGGCCAGAATGCTCCTTGGTGCAACAGCAACGTTGGAGATACAAGTGACATAATAGAGGTCAGCAATAGTGTTGCTAATCATTGTTATTTCTATCACCATCCTCATCACTGCCATCAAGTTTGCTTTAGTTAAGTCCTGACTCTTAATGAGCAGCAAAACATTTTGCAATAAGTTAAACTAGTAGCATGTTTAAGAAGGTGTAATGCAGTGATGGTTAACCTTTTCGGCACCAAGTGCTGAAAATGGAGTGTGCGCCTTCCAGTGTACCGGAACCCAGGACAGAGCAGTTGGCTGGTGTGCATGCAGGTGGTGGCCAGCTGCTATCTTCTGGGCTCTGGTGTGCGCATGTCAGAGGTGGGTTCCTACCAGTTCACACCTATTCGGTAGAACCGGTTCGTCAAATCTACCGAACTGGTTAGAAGAGGTTCCACCAGTGGACCTGGAAAGCAGGCAACACCTACAGAAGAGGTTCCAAATTTTTTTGAAACCCACCACTGGCAAGGATCTTGTAACTTGACAGCTTTAAGACTTGCATGCTTCAATGCCAGAGTTTCCGAATAGCTACTTGGACCAAACCTAAGTACTAATTTATAATTTCATATCCGGTCACATGGGTGGCAAGCCATTCCCACAAAGGAGGCCACACCCACAGGGTAGTTTCCAACAATTTTTGAAACCCAGCGCATGTGCTGGCCAGCTGGTCTTCGGTGGAGACGTACATGCTGGAACCCAGAAGAGCAACTGGCAATGGCACACATGCTCACAGAGAGGGCTGTGCGTGCCACCTCTGGTACGCATGCCACAGGTATAATGGGATAGTTGCTGAGGATAATGCACCAGGAAGGTCACGCCAGGGCTATGGGTTTTATTGTAAGCTGACAACAGGACTTGCCTTTTTGTTCCTTTCTGTCAGCCTAGCTGCAGCAACAGCCAGTGAACACCTGTAAAAACAAGAATGGAGGCTGGAGGGCTGCAACAGTGCCACAACCCATCCAGGGAACCGTGAAAGCTTGAAAGAAACGGATGGAAGATTTTTAGCAAGGGAGTAGGAGATGATTGAAGATAAAATGGGCAGAAGAAAGGGGGGAAAGTTTTTTTTTTTAAAAAGTCAATCATCTTTTGCATGTGTCTGGTTGGTAATACGCAAAGACTTAAAACATCTTCAGCTATTGAAGTACCATAATTGTTATAATAATCTCTTGAATTTTTTCTCTTGTCCCCTTTCTCTTTCTCTTCCTGCCTCCCAAACATTCCATTCTATTACCATTAAATTTATTATCATCCATCAAGAGATTCCCGCTGGGAAACTCTTTCCTTCTAGATTTATTTCTTAATAGGTTCACGACAGCCGATGATGGCTCTCTATTTTTGTGAGATTATGAATTACTAATGCAGTTTTATCACTGCAATCACAGAGTTGCCAAACATGTATTCACTTCTTCTGAAAAGCTTCAGGCTAAATTACAGCTTCATCATCTACGTTTCCATGGGAATAGAGAATACCAATATAATCAATGGAAAATAATAGAAGGCCATAAATTTAAGTATTGTGTTTCATCCAGTTGGATGACTCTGATCTCCTCATTTGGGCCAATTCTCCAATTTCCTTGGACATTTGCACGCTCACCATTCCTTGCCTTAGATTTATGACAATAAGGCTATACTTTTGGATCAAATTCCGTCTTTTCATTTTTGTTAGACCCGCACGAATGAAGCAGGCAAGAGTCGCTAGTGATTTCAGCACTTTTTATTTCCCAAAAATTGTGACTGCGCTCTGCCGGCTGGGCTGCTGGAGCTTGCCCTTTAAGGAGCTCCAGGCAGACCAGCCAGCCAATGACAGCAGTTTAAATTCCCCGCGGTTGGGACAGCCAATCCGCAACGAGCATGACAACTTATGTAGATTCTAGCCAATCCACAGTGAGCATGAAAACTTATGTAGATTCTAGTCAATCCGCGGCGAGCATAAAAACTGATGTAGATTTCTGATGTACGTACATATGTAACAATTTTAAACCTATTAACTTTTTTAAAAATGAGTCACTTATTGTTTTACTCAAGAAAATCTGAGAAAACAGTGCAAATTTCAAACCTCAATGCCCAAACACACCTCTACTGTAATGTGTTTATCTCTATGGATTTTAATCGCCCTCTAATATTATGGGACAGGATTTGTGAGGGTTGTTGCATTAAAGTTGTTGTGTCTTCTCCTCTTTTTCTCTATGTGCTTGTATCCTGGGTGCCCTTTGTATTTTGGTGGCAATCAGGGGAAGTGTGAATTACTGCTTTAAGCCTAGAGATGTGTGTGTACAGAAATCTGGATATTTCTATTGCTGGAGCTATTCTTCCCTCTCTTCAACAATATACACAAGAGCCCTGAACTCAGTTAGTTTCTCCCTAATTATATGTTGTGTTTTAACATCTTGAGGCATACATTCTGTGGATTTCATTATAGTTTAATAGTTTTAGAGTAACACTTTATTTAATTGGTTAATTGACCACATGCTTAGCTTTAAATACATAAGCTGCTCTACAGAGAACACTGAGAATGATCTTAATGGCTCATTCTTCATATCGTTCATATACTGTACATATTAAACGTTCTAGTTTTCTCTTGCTCTTCTTGGTTCTATCCCAGTTCCTCTTCTTTCCTTCTCTCCCAATGCACAGACCTCATTCTGAATACCAATAAGGCCAAACCATGCTTATGATAGTAGTAAAATCATGGAGAACTAGTAATCAGTGAGCTACAATACAGTAGCATAGAATAGAATAGAACAGAACAGAACAGAATAACAGATTTGGAAGGGACCTTGGAGGTCTTCTAGTCCAACCCTCTGCCTAGACAGGAAACCCTATATCATTTCAGTTCCGGCTTTCCAATCCGCTGCTTCTTTCCAGTGACTGAATTCACACATTCTACTAATCCCTGGTTTGTTTATTTCTTAAATGAGCCCTGATTAGTTGAGTTCACAAATTATGCTGAGTAAAACCCGAACAAGTCATGTTATAGGTCACTATCATGTATGAGATCAGTGTTTAGACAAATGGGGTATACAGATTAAATCTTTCTTTTTCAACAAGTAATTGAAAAGTATATGAATGTGAGAAAGAAAAATACTATATGTTTATTTTTATAGCTCAATATTTTATCAATACATGTTTGTTGAATAAACTTAAATGATGGACTGTTTTACACAAATGTGGATATGAGAATTAGGTGCAGGATGTGATAAAACCAGTATATGAAGGAAGTAAAGCACATACAAGAATGAACAGAATGCTTAAGGAATAGCTCATAACTGACTAGGCAATAAAACAAAGATCTATTGTTTCCTTTATAGTTTAATGTATTAATGAATAAACTTTTAAGATATGCTTGTGTTACATGTATAGTATTTTCATTGTAGACATGAAGATACATTTGGTTTTATATGCACAGGTTGCCATTTTCTTGGCTGAAACCTGAAATTTTCCAGTGAATTTTAAATAAGAGTATTTGAAATAAAAAGGAGCACAATACTGATTTGAAAATTAATGAATCCTTTACCAAGATAGGCATATTTGACAGGTAAAATGGAGTTAATGATTACAAGATAGGCAGATGTAGAAAAATGTTGAAAAATTATATCAAATAGAAGAGCTTTTGTACCTTAAGAGAATGTTTAACAAAGATGGAAAACAAAGAAATATTAAGACATGCTAATTGTAGTAGAGAAGTAGTGGACACCATATATAAGCAACTTTATAAAGCTTGTTTGTTTCTAAATATGATGTCAGAAACCAATGCTTTGTTTTGTCGCATTGCCAACACTCCATTATTTTTTAAAATTAAAACAAAAATCTTAAAAAATTAAAATCAAGTGTAATAAGGATTTGGTTGAAAATTAAGAAACATTTTCATAGCAACACATCTCCAGCAAAGCAACAATGTCACCATAATGATGTCATTCTTGCAATGACATCATAAACATAATGCGTCTCCATATCTCAGAGAAGCACATAAGTTATGGCTTTTGCATAATGTCATTCATGATGCTTTCTTGTCTAACTGCAATTGGTAGGACAATGGGATAATTTGCAATGGCCATCTCTGCCGCAACCAATTTGTTGCAGGACAATTTGCTGCAGACAATTTCAGGTGGGATAACTCAATGTGAGAAATATTATCCACCATTGTTTCATCAACATTATTTCTATTTTTGTCAGAGTGGCAGATAACATTTATTGTGTGGAGTTACCATGTAGAATTGTCTGTGATGAGTTGCCCCATAGTGAGTTGGCTGTAGCGAGGTGACCATGGTGAGTTAGTTGGCTGTGGTAAGTTGTCCCGGACAAACACCCATGATCCACAGCAGGGGTGGGTTCCTGTCAGTTCTAACCTCTTCTATAGAAGAGGTTCCACAAATCTACAGTGCCGTTTAGAACTGGTTCCAGCTCCCTCCCCCTGTCCGTCTGCACATCATCAAGATGAAGAGCGAGAGAAGGAATTCTGGGAGTTGAAGTCCACAAGTCTTAAAGCTGTCAAGTTTGAACACCGCTGGGTTTTTTTTCTTTTTCCAAATTTTTTTATTTTTTAAATAAAAACAAACAAAATCATCCTCCATTACAAATTGTAGAAAGTGTGTCAATTGGTTACAAAGAGCTTTTGTGCATTCCTTCCACAGTCATCACCTCTGATTCATATCAAATTATCTATTTTACATCACATATATTTATATATATTGCTATCATCATAGCTCATCCTTCATATGACTATAGTTGTTTTAATGTCCCTTTATAACAAAAATTCCAAAATTTAAACCAAAACCACATAGTGGCTCTGGGGTTTTTTTCCCTAAAGGGTTAGGGCTGCAAGAGTCTTGTAACTTGACAGCTTTAAGACTTGCACACTTCAATGGCAGAGTTCCTGAGCCAACATTTTGGTTTCTAAGCAAGAGCGTTGTTAAGTGAGTTTCACCACATTTTACAAGTTGACCATGCCCACCCAGTCACATGGCTGGCAAGCCACTCCCACCCAGCCACATAGCAATAGGAATAGCAGTTAGACTTATATACTGCTTCATAGGGCTTTCAGCCCTCTCTAAGCGGTTTACAGAGTCAGCATATTGCCCCCAACAACAATCCAGGTCCTCATTTTACCCACCTCGGAAGGATGGAAGGCTGAGTCAACCCTGAGCCGGTGAGATTTGAACAGCCGAACTGCAGAACTGCAGTCAGCTGAAGTAGCCTGCAGTGCTGCATTTAACCACTGCGCCACCTCGGCTCATGGCTGGCAAGCCACTCCCACCCAGCCACATGGCTGGCAAGCCGCTCCCACCTGGTCACATGGCCAGCAAGTCACTCCCACAAAGCAGGCCACACCTACAGAGGAGGTTCTAAAAAAGTTTTAAACCCACCACTGATCCACAAATACATCATGTTTATTCCTGGCATAAGTGGAAGGCTGTCTTTTTAATCAGGGAAAAAGACAATTCTCTTCCAAATTAGTCTTTGTTAAACTTTCTGCAGATTCAAAAGAACAAAACAAAAGCACCCTTCTAATAATGCAGGCATCTATGGGATAAGCATTGAACAAATTTAACATAAGTAAATATATGGAACATAGTCTCTGCAGCCTCCTCCACAAACACATGTTGAGAAAAGTCACCCTACTTTCTGAAGCACATCACCAGAAACTATGACTGATTATCTGCTAAACTCATTTTAAGCCCAAACCCATCACCATGTGCCATTTGCATTTTCTTCTCATAACAGGGAAGCTGTATCATTTCCAAGTTGTATTTATGTATAAGAAGTGTCTTTCATTGTGGCAATCTCAGACGTTTAAATGTGACATCTACTAACAAAGCTAAGAGTGCTATTCCCAGAATGGAATCACACAGCTAATTTCTCACACCATATGGTGACACCCCCCCCCCCAGTCACCCCATGCTGATTGACTGTCCATTGCCCAGTTACACATGAAACCAAAGGCAGCTGCAATATGAAATAAACTTACTTGGAACTAAATTCCACTGAAATAATGAGACTTGCTTCCCATTAAATATGAGCAGCAAAAGGGTAAATGTCTCCCTGTCTTCACAGA